>NC_134878.1:5858667-5881167 GCF_041734735.1 Babylonia areolata | reverse complement strand
CCACACCCCCACCTCCTCATACTCCTCACCACACCCCCACACCCCCACCTCCTCATACTCCTCACCATACCCCCACACCCCCACCTCCTCATACTCCTCACCACACCCCCACACCCCCACCTCCTCATACTCCTCACCACACCCCCACACCCCCACCTCATCACACTCCTCACCACACCCCCACCTCCTCATACTCCTCACCACACCCCCACACCCCCACCTCCTCATACTCCTCACCACACCCCCACACCCCCACCTCATCACACTCCTCACCACACCCCCACACCTCCACCTCATCACACTCCTCACCACACCCCTACACCCCCACCTCCTCACACTCCTCACCACACCCCCACACCTCCACCTCCTCACACTCCTCACCACACCCCCACACCACCACCTCCTCACACTCCTCACCACACCCCCACACCCCCACCTCCTCACCACACACCCACACCCCCACCTCCTCATACTCCTCACCACACCCCCACACCCCCACCTCCTCATACTCCTCACCACACCCCCACACCCACACCTCCTCATACTCCTCACCACACCCCCACACCCCCACCTCCTCATACTCCTCACCACACCCCCACACCCCCACCTCCTCATACTCCTCACCACACCCCCACACCCCCCACCTCCTCATACTCCTCACCACACCCCCACACCCCCACCTCCTCATACTCCTCACCACACCCCCACACCCCCACCTCCTCATACTCCTCACCACACGCCCACACCCCCACCTCCTCATACTCCTCACCACACCCCCCACACCCCCACCTCATCACACTCCTCACCACACCCCCACACCCCCACCTCCTCATACTCCTCACCACACCCCCACACCCCCACCTCCTCATACTCCTCACCACACCCCCACACGCCCACCTCATCACACTCCTCACCACACCCCCACACCTCCACCTCATCACACTCCTCACCACACCCCCACACCCCCACCTCCTCACACTCCTCACCACACCCCCACCTCCTCACACTCCTCACCACCCCCCCACCTCCTCACACTCCTCACCACACCCCCACCTCCTCACACTCCTCACCACACCCCCACCTCCTCACACTCCTCACCACACCCCCACACCCCCACCTCCTCACACTCCTCACCACACCACCACACCTCCACCTCATCACACTCCTCACCACACCCCCACACCCCCACCTCCTCACACTCCTCACCACACCCCCACACCCCCACCTCCTCATACTCCTCACCACACCACCACACCCCCACCTCCTCATACTCCTCACCACACCCCCACACCCCCACCTCCTCATACTCCTCACCACACCCCCACACCCTCACCTCCTCACCACACCCCCACACCCCCACCTCCTCATACTCCTCACCACACCCCCACACCTCCACCTCCTCATACTCCTCACCACACCCCCACACCTCCACCTCCTCACCACATCCCCACACCTCCACCTCATCACACTCCTCACCACACCCCCACACCCTCACCTCCTCACCACACCCCCACACCCCCACCTCCTCACACTCCTCACCACACCCCCACACCCCCACCTCCTCACACTCCTCACCACACACCCACACCCCCACCTCCTCACACTCCTCACCACACACCCACACCCCCACCTCCTCACACTCCTCACCACACCCCCACACCTCCACCTCCTCACACTCCTCACCACACCCCCACACCTCCACCTCCTCACACTCCTCACCACACCACCACACCCCCACCTCCTCACACTCCTCACCACACCCCCACACCCCCACCTCCTCATACTCCTCACCACACCCCCACACCCCACACCTCCTCACACTCCTCACCACACCCCCACACCCCTACCTCCTCACACTCCTCACCACACCCCCACATCCCCACCTCCTCATACTCCTCACCACACCACCACACCCCCACCTCCTCACACTCCTCACCACACCCCCACCTCCTCACACTCCTCACCACACCCCCACACCCCCACCTCCTCACACTCCTCACCACACCCCCACATCCCCACCTCCTCATACTCCTCACCACACCCCCACACCCCCACCTCCTCACACTCCTCACCACACCCCCACCTCCTCACACTCCTCACCACACCCCCACACCCCCACCTCCTCACACTCCTCACCACACCCCCACACCCCCACCTCCTCATACTCCTCACCACACCCCCACACCCCCACCTCCTCATACTCCTCACCACACCCCCACACCCCCACCTCCTCACACTCCTCACCACACCCCCACCTCCCCACACTCCTCACCACACCCCCACACCCCCACCTCCTCATACTCCTCACCACACCCCCACACCCCCACCTCCTCATACTCCTCACCACACCCCCACACCCCCACCTCCTCACACTCCTCACCACACCCCCACACCCACACCAGAGAAAGTCAGAAGTCCTGATAGAAAAAAAGAAGAAGAAGAAGAAGAAAGAACAGACAGATTGACAGACAACGGAGAGAAAGCTGACCTGTTCGTAGAGAAAGGTAAGACGCACGGAGTGACATCTGGCGTAGTTGGGAGGACCCCACCAGCACTGGCTGACGTCACAAACACAATCACGTCGCGCATAACCTGCGTCATTTCATGACGTCATACAGTTAGTCAGTCATTTCATCGCCAGCGCATAAATTTTAATATGCACACACTTACTGAGATGCGGACACGCACGCGCACGCACGCGCGTACGTGCGCGCGTGCGCACACACACACACACACACACACACACACATTCTACTTTCCTTTAATGTACTTCAGAATTATGCTCATGGTTTTAGTTTATCATCTTTATTAAATTTTCACTATAGAATTTACTTACATGCCATTTATTCATTCCTTTGTAGTTTTCTACCTATTTTGATTTCCTGACAACTCCTACCCCCCTCCTCACACACACACACACACACACACACACACACACACACACACACACACACACACACATTCCCGCCCCCACGTCCCTTATTTCAAATTTTAAATGTGAGTGTGTGTGTGTGTGTGTGTGAATAAACCTTTAGGGGAGGAATTTGCCTCTGATGAACGTCATGTAGGTGCTTTTTTTTCTTCTTTTTTTTTTTAACCACGGAAAGTAATTGGCTCTATTTCCAGACAGGTATGTTCAAGAAAATGATTTGTCAGAGAAAATGAACACACACACACACACACACACACACACACACACACACAGAGGAAGGGTGAGAAACGCACAAGCAGGCGCGTGCGTTCGCGCACGCACAACACATGGGCTAATATTCGCAGATATCTCTCTCTCTCTCTCTCTCTCTCTCTCTCTCTCTCTCTCTCTCTCTCTCTCTCTCTCTCATTGTTCTCTCCCCCTCTCTCTCTTCAATCTCTGTTCAGTTTATTTAGGCACTGTTTTAATTTCCAACGAAATAGGTTGTTGTTTTTTTTATGAGAAAACGCAAACAGAATTTTTTTCCTGTCTAAAGGAGTGGTGCATGGCCTTTTAAACAAACAATCGATTTTCGTTCATGTTTCCTGTACCAAGCGAAAAAAAAAAAAAATCCAGCGCCATTTTACATTTTTGTGATCGTCTGTTGCATTTAAATGTGCCCAAAGAGGCGGAGGAGAGAGTAAATTTGATAAACCGTTCTTCTTGGGGTTTTTTTGTTTTGTTTTGTATGTGTGTGGGGGAGGGGGGAGGGATGGGGGGGGGGGGGCTGGATGAAAACACAGCGCGCCAGTGCTTATCTATTCATCCTCGAAAATGAAAGAATTCTCTCTCTCTCTCTCTCTCTCTCTCTCTCATTAGGCCTATGACATGATGCTTTTGCAGATGGAGTTAGGTAAAGAAAACTGGTGTTACAAAGTGAATAAGGTTCTGACTGAACATGGTTTTGGAATTGTGTGGTTGTCCCAGGGTGTAGGAAACGAACAGCAGTTTATTGCAGAATTCAGAGACAGACTCATTTGTTCCTTCAAACAAAACTGGCATTCTGACATGGAAAGTAAAGAAAAATATAGCTGGTTCTTTTCTTTTAAAAGTATATTTCAACCAGAAACATATCTCAGAATCATTACAGACAAATGGCACAGAATAAATTATGCGAGATTTAGGTTAAGAACTCTGGGGTTTAATGCAAACAGAAGATGGTTTGAACCTAGGACTTCTATACAGTCACCATGTCCTCTCTGTGGATACCAAGTGGATGATGAAAAACATTTTCTTTTTCAGTGTGAAATGTATAATACTGTGCGAGAAAAATGTATATTCTTTAAAACAGAGATGGCTAAAAGCCATGATGTAGTTACTGATTTGTCATGTGATAATGAAATCATAATTAGATCGGTTGCTAAATTCATTGCAGAAGCTCAAACAATGAGACAAAGGTACATAAGTCAGAATAGTATCAACAGCATAGAAGACACTTAATTATAGTTAGTACAGAAGTTGCTATTTTATTTGGACAAAACAGAAAACATAACATTGCATACTTGAGTGTATTTTTGAGGCAGTCTGTATTGGTTTGATGTATTTTTGAATGGATGGTCGAGTCAGTCCCCATTCATTTTGGTATTTTATTATCATTACATTGTTCTTTTTCTTTAGTTCCGTTTCGTTGAGTTTTTGTCAGGATGTGACTTAAGTGTTTCCAAGTATTGCATATTTTCTTGGTTTAAACTGACTGAAGGATTCAGAGAAAAAATATAGTTTTTTGTTGTTGTTGTTTTGAAGCTAAAATATATGCATTTATGTTGTTGCCCCCTTGTCAAAAGACCTTTCTTGGCAATGACAATAAATAATTCCAGTGTCCAGTGTCCAGTGTCTCTCTCTCTCTCTCTCTCTCTCTCTCTCTGTGCCCCCCACCCTCACACCCCCTCCTTACCACCCCCCGCCTCTCTGTCTCCCCGTCTCTCTAAGTCTCTCTCTTTCATCTCATTCTCTATCAATTTTGATAATTGGATGCTTTGAAAATGGAGTAATATTTCATAGCGTCCGGGAAATTCGCACCGGCAGTTTAAGGTTGTCGTGGCTTGTGTGTGTGTGTGTGTGTGTGTGTGTGTGTGTGTGTGTGTGTGCTCATGAAATGATATATTATGGGTCTATAACTGAGAATGCATTTGCGGTTGCTCTTTTCTATTTATTTCCTCGGGCGAAACACTTCACGAAGAATGATTAACAGAAGAGGCTATTCCTGGGTTTTACTGCTGCAATGTAATGTGATTACTTTTCTTCTTTTTTTTCTTCTTTTTTTTTAAGGTTTCTCGGGTTCATGCTTCGATGCAATTGGATGGGTGTATGTGAGCTCACATGTGTGCCTGTGTTCGTGTATATGTATGGGTGTGAGTGTGTGTGAGCGTGCGTATGTGTATATATACGTGCGTGTGTTGTGTGTTTATGTATAAACGTGCGCGCGCGGGAGCGTTTGCGCGTCCAGTGAGTCCGAGTGATAGATACAGAGCATGTAAAATATTAGAGCAAACAGATTAGGAACATGTACATGATA
This sequence comes from Babylonia areolata, assembly GCF_041734735.1. Taxonomy (NCBI): domain Eukaryota; kingdom Metazoa; phylum Mollusca; class Gastropoda; order Neogastropoda; family Buccinidae; genus Babylonia; species Babylonia areolata. Next base: position 5,875,681 of record NC_134878.1, on the reverse strand, counting down.
TTGTCCGACAGTTGTTTTTCTTTTCTTTGTTACAACATTCAAAGACTCACAAGCAATTTAAAGAATTAATAAATAAAAATAAAAATCAGTATGCATGTGTGTACCAACAACTGCCATAAGTGCTAGAAACAATATTATGATGAAGTGAAGGAATTTTGCGTGGGCTCAATTGATTTTTGCATTATTTCATGTCTCACGTGTGCACTTCAAATCCTTTTGGAAATCAGAAAAATGTGGCTTTATGTCTCCCTCTCCCTCACACACACACACACACACACACACACACACACACACACACACACACACACGCACTTTAGTGAACAGACGTGAAATTAATGATCAACTCTCTCTCTCTCTCTCTCTCTCTCTCTCTCACACACACACACACACACACACACACACACACACACACACACACACACACACACACACACACACACACACACACACACACACACACACACACACACACACACACACACACACACACACACACACACACATACATACACACACAAAGACACACAGAGAGAGAGGCACAAAGTGAGAAAGAAAGAGGGAGAAACATACAGACAGACAGATAGACAGACAGGCAAAGACAGAGAGAAACAGAGTGAAAGAGAGAGAAAAACAGCGAAAGCGAAGTGGAACTTTATCCTACCTTCGCCAGGTCCGACCACTTTAAAATCTGGAATGGGAAACGACAAAGTTAGCATGCCCCTGTTTGTTTGTTTTTTTTTTATCTCTGTCACACTGAATGTCGTTTCAAACGTATATGGCACGTGCGTTTATTGCCTCATAGCTTCGTGGTCTTCGTTGTCGTCATCACCATCGTCATCGTCATCAATGACGTCATCATCTTGAAGATGATCATCATTATTGTCGTCGTTATATGACACCTACCATCAGCGTTACATCGTTATTATGTTATTATCTCCGTTGTTATTATTAAACGTCATCTTCACCATCCGTTATTCTTTTATGTTGAAATATATGTGCCATAATTATCATTGGTGTCTTTTTTTCTTCTTCTTCTTTTCTTCTTTTTTTTAATACTTAGTGCGGCTGTTGCACACACACACACACACACACCACACAACACGCACGCAAGGCACACACACACAGAGATCGCTCTCCCTCGCTTTTACCCTACTCCCAACCCTTTCTCTCTCGCTCTCTCTCCACCCACTCTCCCCCCCCCCACCCTCTCCGCCCTCCCCTCCCCCCCCCCCTTTTCTCCCTCACCCCCTCATCCCCACTCTCCACCCACTCTGCTATATCTCCGTCACGCGTTTACCTGCAGTGTCAATGGGGCACTGCTGAAGGTCAAAGTGACCTCCATAAGTTCGGTTCCACTTCACTCCCTCGTGCACAGCGCTCTTGCACGTGCGCTCTCCTTCACTGGCTAGAAATCAAATGCCATCACACATTATATATCATATATACGTACACACGAGTCGTCACATCCTAACACATTGTCAAGTCATCATACCTTAATTAAGCACGTGGTCAAAATCCGTCATCACATCTTAAACGCATCATCACACCTTTAAACATGTCATTACAAATCGCCATCACATCTTAAACTCGTCATCACGGCACTTTATCACACGTTAAACACGTGATCACACATAACATTCAGAAAGGTAGATATTTGAATATTCCACAAGAAGACAAATTGTGCAGCAAGTGTAACGTACTGGAAGACGAAATCCATCTTCTTGATCATTGTATTAAATATAAAACCTTAAGGCAACAATTTTTAAAAGAAATATTCCCAGTCAGGTGATGCTAACAGATGATAAATATATGCAAACAAGATTAGGAAAATTTGTTTATGAATGCTGTTGCAATTTATTGCATTAATTGATTAATTAATTGTGTATTTTTCATTCATTCATTCATTTACCATTGCACTTGTGTCTTATAAACTTTAAGGTTTCATGACAATAAAATCTGTTCTATTCTATTCTATTCATTCTATGGCACCACACTCCAAACGTCATCCACAAAATGTCATCACACGTTAAAACACCTCATCAGGCAACAAACACGTCATGAGACCTAGCCATTAAACACGTTGTGAACACCAAACACGTCCATACACTGTCACGACAAACGAGAATTGTTTTTGGAAATAAATAAATAAATAAGTAAATAATTAATTAATCACAGCGAGTCGAGATACTCTTGTCCGGTTCGAGTCGAGTCGGACGTGTGCGGGTCGGAGGGTATAATTATTATGAGAGGTACCCGTAAAGTTGACAGCTCATTGCGTCGACAGCTCATCGCTGTCCTTGTTCTATTTTCATTTTTGAAAAGGTGGATTTTGTCCTCCAATTGTAAATTCTTATTTGTGCTATGTTCACTTCTGGAATGCTGAATGGCGACAAACGTCCTTCATTATTGACCACATCCTCTACACAACATCCTGTATCTATACTTAGACTACATCCTCTAAACTACATCCTGTATCTATAGCCAGACTGCATCTTCTAAACTGCATCCTGTATATCCAGACTACATCCTCTACACAGTATCCTGTATCTATACCCAGACTACATGCTCTACACATCCTGTCCACGCAATGAGCTGTCGACGCAATGACATGGACCCATTATTATAGTCAGTTGTAAAAGAACGAATCCGCTTGAGACCCGATCAGAATCTAAATATTTTGCCTGGTGCAAAGTCGGCTCTTCTGCGATATTGACTGGTTGATTGATTGATTGATTGATTCATTGATTCATTCATTCATTCGTTCGTTCATTCATTCATTCATTCATTCATCCATCCATTCATTTATTTATTTATCTATGTATTCATTTATTTATTTACTCATGTATTTAGTTAGTTAGTTATCTGTTCATATGTCTGTTTATTTATCTATTTATTTGTTTGTTTGTTTATCTATCCAGTCATTTGTTTATTTACTTCTTTATCTATTTCTTTATTCGTATATTCGTTGTAGTTGGAGAGAGAGACACACACACAGAGAACTCAAAACGTTTTTATTCAAGGGTTAAGAATTTAGGCATAGCCTATTCTTCTACTCTGTCCTTGCTAATCTACATCTATTACAAATAGCACACACACATAAATGAAGGGAAAAGGTATTCATGCAGAAGGACATATTTAATGAAGAAAACAACGCCCCTCCTCCCCCCCCCCCCCCCCCTCCCACACGCACACACATGCAAACACACACACGCGCGCACGAGCATGCACACACACGTACACACATACACACGCGCGCGCGCACACACACACACACACACACACACACACACACACACTAAAGAGAGAGAGAGACAGAGACCCAGATCAGACTCTAAAGCCTCAAAAGCCCCCACAACACACACACACACACACACACACACACACACACACACACACACACACACACACACACACACACACACACACACTAAAGAGAGAGACAGAGAGAGAGAGAGACCCAGACCAGACTCTGAAGCCTCAAGAGCCCCCACAACACACACACACACACACACACACGGCGCACACACACACACACGGCACACGCACACAAACACACACACACGGCACACACACACACACACACACACACACACACACACACACACACACACACACACACACATAAAGAAAGAAAAAAAAAGGCAGGTTCAAAAAGAAAAGAAAAACCAAGAAAAAAAAAAAAAAAAAACCGAAAAACTAAAACGAACGACAACTCACGCGGGATAAGGAAGACACTGGCCGTCTTGAGGGCGGCGCCGGCTTTGTTGAGGACCCTGCAGGAGTAGCGGGCCCCTGCCCTCAGCCCGGGGATGTACAGGCGGCTCCCGCTGGGCAGCAGGTCCTCCACCAGCTCCCCGTTCACCAGGTCCTCCTCCCGGGACAGCGACTGGCCGTTCCTCAGCCACTGGTTTGAGTCGGGTGGTTGTGGGTGTGTTGAGGAGTGTGGAGGTGTGGTGAGGAGTTTAGGGATTTGGGGATTTGGGGGTGTGGGGGTGTGGTGTGGAGTGTGAGGAGGTGAGGGTGTGGGATTGTGGTGAGGAATTTGGGGAGTATGGGGTGTAGGGGTGTGGTGAGGAGTGTGGAGGTGTGGTGAGGAGTTTAGGGAGTTGGGGGTGTAGTGTGGAGTGTGAGGAGGTGAGGGTGTGGGAGTGTGGGGGTGTGGTGAGGAGTTTGGGGAGTTGGGGGTGTAGTGTGGTGTGTGAGGAGGTGAGGGTGTGGGAGTGTGGGGGTGTGGTGAGGAGTTTGGGGAGTTGGGGGTGTAGTGTGGAGTGTAAGGCGGTGAGGGTGTGGGAGTGTGGGGGTGTGGTGAGGAAAGTGAGGAGATGGGGGTGTGGTGAGGAGTTTGGGGAGTTGGGGGTGTAGGGGTGTGGTGAGGAGTATGAGGTGAGGGAGTGAGGGGTGTGGATGTGGTGAGGAGGTGGGGGTGTGGGTGGTGGTGAGGAGTGTGATGAGGTGGGGGGTGTGGGGGTGGGGGTGGTGAGGAGTGTGAGGAGGTGGGTGTGTGGTGAGGAGTGTGAGGAGGTGGGGGGTGTGGGTGTGGGGGTGGTGAGGAGTGTGAGGAGGTGGGTGTGTGAGGGTGTTGGGGTGTAGGTGTGGTGAGGAGTGTGAGGAGGTGGGGGTGTGATGTGGAGTGTGAGGAGGTGGGGGTGTGAGTGCGGTGATCAGTGTGAGGAGGGGGGGTGTGGTGAGCAGTGTGAGGAGGGGGTGTGGGGGTGTGGTGAGGAGTGTGAGGAGGTGAGGGTGTGAGTGTGGTGAGAAGTGTGAGGAGGTGAGGGTGTGGGGTGTGGGGGTGTGGTGAGGAGTGTGAGGAGGTGGGGGTGTGAGGGATGGGGGCGTGGTGAGGAGTGTGAGGAGGTGTGGGGTGTGGGGGTGTGGTGAGGAGTGTGAGGAGGTGTGGGGGTGTGGTGAGGAGTGTGAGGAGGTGTGGGGTGGGTGGAACGAAAGGAAACGAAACTCACGATTTTTTTTTCCTTTTCTTTTCATAATAATTCATTTCAAATCTAAATAAAATTATAGAGCCAAGAAAGAAACAAGTTCACAGCATCAAAGAAAAGACAAAAAAAAAAAAAAAAAAAAAAAGAAGAAAATATATATAAGTGCGTATGTAAGTATATAAATAAATAGATAAAATAAATTCATTAAATAACAGGTAATAAATAAATAGATGAATAAAGAAAGAAAGAAATGAATGAATAAATAAAAAATGATGTATCAAGAACAGAAAAAATGGTGATCAAACTTTCGGCTTTGTACAAAAGGGCAAACTGGACAGAAGTGATACAGAAAGAATCACATCCACAAGGTTGTGTAAAGCATTGCATCAATTAAACAAAATTTATGATACATATGTTGTGCGCCTATTTTGTGTCAAAAAGCTTTGATTAATAGTAATGCAATTCAATACTGAATTTGGACATAAGTTGTTGTTTTTTGTTGTTTTTATTTTCGCATTGTATCATTCTGTTTTAAATCGATAATTTCGTTGTTTTTTGAAACACACGAGTTTAATGTTTAAATTTCTATTTACAGAGACATCCGTGATATATCCAGCGTTGGGATATATTAGTATGTTATGTACTTTAACTCTCTCCATACGAACGGCGAAAGAGACGACGTTAACTTAACAGCGTTTCATCCCAATTACCATCATCAAACTATTGCAAGCGGAAGGCTCTTATACTGAAGACGTGAATGTTGACAAAGAATACCACAATTCTGACGACGGAAGCTAAAGGTTGGGTCATTCAGACACCCACTGGACATCCGAGTGGTCTGTGTAGAGGAGAAGAGAGGACTGGCCGTACTGAGTGAGTTAAAAGATAACTTAAAATAGGACTTTAATGTCTTGTTGTCGAAGTCATGTATTTGCGTTGTGCCATTTTCAAATAAAATAATGTCTAAACTAAACGAAATGATTGTATTGTTTTGTTTCTTTTCCTTCTTTCTTTGTTTTTTCAAGAGAGTAGAACGAGTAGCACAACAGCGTTTTTTTGTTGCATGCAGTCCTTAGAGGCTCTGTGTGTGTGTGTGTGTGTGTGTGTGTGTGTGTGTGTGTGTGTGTGTGTGTGTGTGTGAGTGTGTGTGTGTGTGTCTGTCTGTCTGTCTGTCTGTGTCTGTGTGTCTGTGAGTCTTTGTGTCTCTGAGTGCGTGGGTGCGTGTGGGTGGGTGTTTGGGTGTATTTTCGAAAGGCAGTGTTTGTTACTCCAGATGAAGCGCACATGATGAAACCCACTCGTTAAAAAAAAAGAAAAGAATTCTGACTTTTTATTTACCAGTGTGTGTGCTATCAGTAAGTAATACATTCATCAAGTGAACATCTGCATCTTTTTATGTGGTGTATCGAAGTTGTTGACCAGCTGCTATTGAAAGCAATACACGTAGAAATAAAAACGTATACTAGCACGCACAAAAAACCGGACAACATTTTAACATTCGGAGATATCAGAGAACCGACAACATGTCATTTCCTTTTTGCAGACGTGAAAAAAAGCATAGGGAAGCGCAAAAAAAAAAAAAAAAAAAAAAAATATATATATATATATATATATATATATCACACACACAACAACAACAACAAATACAACAACAAATACAACAAAAACCCGCTTCAGGAATACGCTAACCAGACAGAAAAATATCAAGTTCATACAGAACTGACAACAAGGTTCCTTCACACTGCACAAAACGGCACAACACTACAATGCACATATAGCAAACGACATAGCGCTGCGTTGCACTAAACGACACAACTCAACACTGCACTAAATTAATCTACATTGCGATGCACTGCACTACACTAAATGACACTGCATTGCACCGCACTAAACGACACTTCACAGCACTGCACTAAATTAAACGACATTGCAATGCAATGCACTACACTAAATGAAATTGCATTGCACCTCACTGAACGACACTTCACAGCACTGCACTAAATTAAACGACATTGCAATGCACTGCACTACACAAAATGACACTGCACTGCACCGCACTAAACGACACTTCACAGCACTGCACTAAATTAAACGACATTGCAATGCACTGCACTACACTAAACGATATTGCATTGCACTGCACCGCGCTAAATGACGCTATTGTCACGTGCACAAGGTGTAGGTGCACTTTAGTATGTACGCGGTCATGACATCTGCACATGCGCTGTTTGGCCAAAGATGGATAGATTTTGTATCTATGGAATGTAATAGTAGTAGTGGTTTAGTGAGAGTGATTTTTTTTTTTTTAACCTTCACCGTACTTGGTTATTTTCCCACTTATCCATATTTAGTGGGTCTCACAGACCCACACTCGCTAAAGAAGGAATCCAGAGCTTACCCCCTATTCATACATCGTGGGTCTGACAGACCCATACAAATTAATGTGGGCTTTTCCAACTTCAATAGACTGAGCAACACGTTCCTGTCATCAGATCTTTTCCCACCCCTCTTCCGGCCAATCAATAGCAGCCTCTGTATGTGTGTGTCTGTGTCTGTGTGTGGCAGCCTCTGTATGTGTGTGTGTGTGTATTTGTGTGCGTGCGCGAGCGTGTAAGTATACACGTCAGGAGAGCTCTGTGCGCGCGCGCATGTGTGTGTGTGTTCGTGTGTGTGTAGAGGATGAGGTATGTGTGTGTTTGCATGTGTACTGTAGGAGCAACGGAATATTGGAATGTGCGGGTGTACACACACACACACACACACACACACACACACACACGCACGCACGCACACACACACACACACACACACACATATATATATATATATATATATATATATATATATATATATATATATGGCATCGTCAGGAAAAGGAATAGGCAAGATGTACGTGTAACAAAGACCATGTGCGGCGCCGAGTGTTGGACAGACCATCGCCTTGTAGTCTCGAAGCTGAATATTCGAATCCAGCCCAAGAGACGCCCCCAAGGCCAGAAGGCTCCAAAACGGCTTAACATCGCTAAGCTGAAAAACATCACCATCAAACAGTCCTTTGTGGAGCTGCTGGAAGATCGTCTGGAATCCGCCTCTCTGGACAACCAGAATGTGGAGTCTGACTGGAGGACCCTGCGTGAGCTGATCTATAGTACAGCTTCAGAGACCCTGGGACCCATGACCAGAAAGCACAAAGACTGGTTTGATGAAAACTGTGATGAAATCAAGCAGCTTCTGGATGAGAAACGCCGTCTGCATCAAGCCTACCTGAGCAACCCAAAGTCCACATCAAAAAAGGATGCGTACGATGCCATCCGCAGGACTGTTCAGCAAAAGTTACGCCAGATGCAGGATAAGTGGCTGAGTGACAAAGCTGATGAGATCCAGGGATATGCTGACAGGCACGATATGAAGAGGTTCTATGATGCCTTAAAAGAAGTCTACGGCCCCACATCCTCAGGATCATCCCCCCTCCTCAGTGCAGATGGGAATACCTTGATCACCGAGAAGGAGAAAATTATCGAACGCTGGGCTGAGCACTTCAACAGTGTCTTAAATCGCCCTTCCTTCATAAATGATGAAGCCATAGACCGTCTCCCACAAGTCCCCATCAACGAAACACTGGACGATCCGCCAACACCTCTTGAGACCCAGAAAGCAATCCGTCTGCTATCCAGTGGCAAAGCACCTGGCTCAGACTCCATACCAGCAGAGGTCTACAACGATGGAGGCACTGTGCTGACTGAGAAGCTCCATCAGCTGTACTCACTCATGTGGAAAGAAGAGATGATCCCCCAGGATTTCAAAGATGCATCTATCATTCACTTGTACAAGCGAAAGGGGAACCGGCAAGCCTGTGATAACCATCGGGGCATTTCCTTGCTCTCCATCGCAGGCAAGATAATTGCCAGGATCCTACTAAACCGCCTCACAGCACACCTTGACCAAGGTCATTTGCCTGAGAGCCAATGTGGATTCCGGAAAGAGCGCGGAACCACCGACATGGTGTTTGCTGCAAGGCAGCTGCAAGAGAAATGTCAGGAGCAAAATGCTGCTCTGTTCTCCACCTATATCGACCTCATCAAGGCCTTCGACACCGTGAGTAGAGAGGGACTGTGGAAGATCATGGCCAAGTACGGATGCCCTACCAGCCGCCGTGGCGAAGTGGTTAGCGTCGCGGACTGACGGCTGGGAGGACGCGGGTTCGAATCCCAGCGGAGGTGGGTTTTTCGGCCCGTGGCCGGCTCCTACCCAGAGTTGAGTGTGCTGTGGGCTTAAATGGGGAGACTGGGACCACACAGTCGAGTGTCATCCACTTCAAGGATGCGTCTTTGGGTGTGTTGCTCTAATTACCTGACCAACACTGCAAGTGTCTGTATCTCTCGGGCCTGGTTAACGCCGGGATATCATTATGACAGGAAGCGTAGAGTACAGCCTTGTCACGCAGTCCCAAACCAAAATGGACCTCCATAGCAACATCGTCATCATCATCGTCATCCTCCTCCCCCTTCATCGTCATCAATATAAACAAAATAGTCTCAAAGTCTGTGACCTTTCATGCCCTGCTCTCATGGTGACCTCAGTTTCGATACCCCTCCACTTCCGTGCTTTGGGTGAGTCCTGTCAATGTCGTCAGTGTCGGCAGATTCATGGGGGGGCTGTTGTTTGAGGGACGTGGTGGCGGTCTCCACTCTGGGAGAGACGCTCGCTCAGTCTGGCTCCGCGACTAAGCCATTATTGTTGTTAGTAGGGGGCTTAGTAGGTGGTGTCCTAAGTACGTTAAAACAGAACAGGCACCACTGAACACCACTGAAGTGACTCAGCAGCAGTGCAGGGTCTCCTCTGGTGTGTGGCCTCCAGGCGACCTAACATCGATGGTTCCCTGTGGACTGCCGACGCTGGGACTGCGACGGACGAACCCGGGTGTGGCAGTGTATGGGGGAATCTAAATGAGCGGCGTGGGAGTAATGCCACTGAAACGGCGCAGATGATGGGGCAGCAAAAAAAAAAAAAAAAAAAAAGTACGGATGCCCTCGGAAATTTATTTCCTTGGTCAGCCAATTCCATGAAGGCATGCAGGCTCGAGTCCAGGACAATGGCGAAACATCTGCTCCTTTTGCTGTCACAAATGGTGTCAAGCAAGGCTGCGTCCTGGCTCCAACGCTGTTCAGCCTCATGTTCTCTGCAATGCTTACTGATGCCTTCAGAGATGGCGATGTTGGAATCGACCTAAAGTATCGAACAGATGGCAAGCTAACTTGATGGCAATTAATAAACTTGATAATCATCAAAATATAACTTGCCTGAGGCAATGACACCGGTAGCCTGCTGTACTGTTGTGTTCTCCGTGAGAGCCGGATGCGATGTGCCAGCCAACTACAGAAGCAGTGAGGTAGCCTATGTGTCATCAGTCACGTACGCACAATCACTTCGTTCCACGTAGTACAAAGGGATTATTGGTTTGTTCCCTTCTTTTGCGAGTATGGGTCTGAGAGACCCACGAATTACGAATAAGGGTACTTAGTGTTTTCTCTTCTTTGGGGAGTATGGGTCTGTAAGACCCACAACGTAGGAATGCAGGTAAAAATTTTCACAATTACGTAACTGATTAACTAATCAGTTAAAGTGTACATTAATTTACTAAAATGATGCATATGTTGTGACAACAAAAGTCATGAAATTTCAAATTAATCGGACACCAAATATATTTTAAAGGCATTTTTTAAGGCAAAAATGGGTCTGTCAGACCCACAAAGTACGGTGAAGGTTAATCAGTAAGAATCTTAGTGGCCAGTGGTGCCTTGTCTGGTGTCACAACCACGTGTGACGAATAGTTCATTACTTCTGCTTTCATATTAACATAGAAATGTGTTTGCATTTTGAGTGTGTGCAAAGATAATGTAAAGATGGCTGTAGTTTGTATGCTTTTGTTTTCCTTCACTGTGTATGGCGTCAACATAATTATGACGCAATGCAATGACGCCATCTCAAAAAACTATCATTACGTGACATTAGTTGTGATTGTTATGTGGTAGTAGTAGTAGTAGTAGTAGTAGTGTAGGGACTGGCATTTGACTGCCTAGGACTCACGGCCTTTTTTTATGTCTCCCTTCAATATCTGTCTCCTTTTATTTGTGGGATACACATACGTTTTCATTTACTGTAATTCATTCGTCAAAGTCAATCAAGTTTTCGTTTAAATTGATGTTCATGTCAAGGAGATTTTTGAACACATTAGTAGTTTGTGCAACTTTCTTACGATCCTGTGTTGGGATCATATTGTTCACTTTACTTCGAAACTAATGTTGTGCACAGATCACGTAGTTCATTGTTATGTATTTATCTATTATTTTTCATTTATTTAATTTATTTTATTTATTCATTATTCTTTTTTCTCCCTTATTTTCTTTTCTTTCTTTTTTTTTCTCAAGGCCTAAGCGCGTTGGGTTACGCTGCTGGTCAGGCATCTGCTTGGCAGATTTGGTGTAGCGTATGTGGATTTGACCGAACGCAGTGACGCCTCCTTGAGCTACTGATACTGATACTGTTATGTGGAACCAGTGTTGTGTGCTGGGATATTGGTTGTTGTTTTGTTTGGTGTTTTTTATTGTTGCTGAACAGGCGGCGACTCTCTTACGAACCTGTGTGTAGATCACTTCGTTCCCTGACTGTGGAATTAGTGTTGTGTGTGTGTGGCTGACGTCGTTCACTGACTGTGGAATTAGTGTTGTGTGTGTGTGGCTGACGTCGTTCACTGACTGTGGAATTAGTGTTGTGTGTGTGTGGCTGACGTCGTTCACTGACTGTGGAATTAGTGTTGTGTGTGTGTGTGGCTGACGTCGTTCACTGACTGTGGAATTAGCGTTGTGTGTGTGGCTGACGTCGTTCACTGACTGTGGAATTAGCGTTGTGTGTGTGGCTGACGTTGTTCACTGACTGTGGAATTAGCGTTGTGTGTGTGTGTGGCTGACGTCGTTCACTGACTGTGGAATTAGCGTTGTGTGTGTGTGGTTGACGTCGTTCACTGACTGTGGAATTAGCGTTGTGTGTGTGGCTGACGTCGTTCACTGACTGTGGAATTAGCGTTGTGTGTGTGTGGCTGACGTCGTTCACTGACTGTGGAATTAGTGTTGTGTGTGTGGCTGACGTCGTTCACTGACTGTGGAATTAGTGTTGTGTGTGTGGCTGACGTCGTTCACTGACTGTGGAATTAGCGTTGTGTGTGTGGCTGACGTCGTTCACTGACTGTGGAATTAGTGTTGTGTGTGTGGCTGACGTCGTTCACTGACTGTGGAATTAGTGTTGTGTGTGTGGTTGACGTTGTTCACTGACAGTGGAATTAGCGTTGTGTGTGTGTGTGGCTGACGTCGTTCACTGACTGTGGAATTAGTGTTGTGTGTGTGGTTGACGTCGTTCACTGACTGTGGAATTAGCGTTGTGTGTGTGGCTGACGTCGTTCACTGACTGTGGAATTAGTGTTGTGTGTGTGTGTGGCTGACGTCGTTCACTGACTGTGGAATTAGTGTTGTGTGTGTGGTTGACGTTGTTCACTGACAGTGGAATTAGCGTTGTGTGTGTGGCTGACGTCGTTCACTGACTGTGGAATTAGTGTTGTGTGTGTGGCTGACGTCGTTCACTGACTGTGGAATTAGTGTTGTGTGTGTGGCTGACGTCGTTCACTGACTGTGGAATTAGTGTTGTGTGTGTGTGGCTGACGTCGTTAACTGACTGTGGAATTAGTGTTGTGTGTGTGGCTGACGTCGTTAACTGACTGTGGAATTAGTGTTGTGTGTGTGGCTGACGTCGTTCACTGACTGTGGAATTAGTGTTGTGTGTGTGTGTGGCTGACGTCGTTCACTGACTGTGGAATTAGCGTTGTGTGTGTGTGTGTGGCTGACGTCGTTCACTGACTGTGGAATTAGTGTTGTGTGTGTGTGTGGCTGACGTCGTTCACTGACTGTGGAATTAGCGTTGTGTGTGTGTGGTTGACGTTGTTCACTGACAGTGGAATTAGCGTTGTGTGTGTGTGTGTGTGTGTGTGTGTGTGTGTGTGTGTGTGTGTGTGTGTGTGTGTGTGTGTGTGTGTGGCTGACGTCGTTCACTGACAGTGGAATTAGCGTTGTGTGTGTGTGTGTGGCTGACGTTGTTCACTGACAGTGGAATTAGCATTGTGTGTGTGGTTGACGTTGTTCACTGACAGTGGAATTAGCGTTGTGTGTGTGTGTGTGTGTGGCTGACGTCGTTGACTGACTGTGGAATTAGCGTTGTGTGTGTGTGGCTGACGTCGTTCACTGACTGTGGAACCAGTGTTGCGTGTGGGTTTATTAATTAATTTATTATATCAGATTGCATTTGGTACTTGATGACTAAAAGCCCCTGTTAGATAGGAGAAGGGGGAAGTTAAAAATCCTGATTTTCTTGCGAATTTTTTCCGCACCGGATTAAAGGAGAGACTGTGTGCGTGTCAGGAGTTTGCTGCATGTGTGGGCAAGTTGTGCACATGTGACAGCGTGACAGCTATAGTACACTGCACTATAACAAACGATATTGCACTGCACTAAAACGACACTACACTACACCGCACTACACTAAACGACACTGCACTGCATTACACTGCACTGCACTAAACGACACTGTACTACACTGCACTGTACTGTACTAAACGACATTGCATTACATCATTATAGAATACTGTAGTACACAACACCATACCTCACCCAACCCCACCCCACCACACCACACCACAACACAACAAAACACACCACCCCACACCCACCCACCTGGTAGAAGGTCCTCACACGGCAAAACACAACACCCTACCTCACATACACCTAGCGACCCACCTGGTAGGAGAAGGTCCCAACACGGCAAAACACAACACCCTGTCTCACCACAACACAACACAACGCAACACGACAAAACCCAACACCCCACCCCACACACATCCAGCCACCCACCTGGTAAGAGAAGGTCCTCATGTTCTCGCCCAGACACCTGAAAAAACACAGCGCAACACTACGCCACAGCACCCCACCCCACCCGACACCACCACACCACACCACACCACAACACAACACAACACAACACGACAAAACACACCACCGCACCCCACCCCATCCCCACCCACCTGGTATGAGAAGGTCCTCACACGGCAAAACACAACACCCTACCCCACCACAACACAACACAACGCAACACGACAAAACCCATCCCCCCCCCCCCCCCCTTACACCCCAGCGACCCACCTGGTATGAGAAGGTCCTCACACGGCAAAACACAACACCCTGTCCCACCACAACACAACACAACGCAACACGACAAAACCCAACACCCCACCCCACACACATCCAGCCACCCACCTGGTAGGAGAAGGTCCTCATGTTCTCGCCCAGACACCTGAAAAAACACAGCACAACACCACGCCACAGCACCCCACCCCACCCGACACCACCATCCCCAGCGACTCACCTCGTAGGAGTGGGTCCACATGTTCTCGTCCAGACACCTGAATATAATACAGCGCAACACAACAGCACCCCACACCACACCACACCACAGTACAATACCACCCCCCACCACCCCCCCACCACACACACACACACACCCAGCGACCTACCTCGTAGGAGAAGGTCCTCATGTTCTTGTCCAGACACCTGAATATAATACAGCACAACACAACAGCACCCCACCACACCACACCACAGTACAATACCACCCCACACCACACCACCACCCCCAGCGACTCACCTCGTAGGAGAAGGTCCTCATGTTTTCATCCGGGGAGAGACACCTGAAGCTGAGGGGCTGGCCGGCCAGGACGTTGGCGGTGAGGGGCTTGAGCTCCACGTGCGGCAGGGGCACCACGTCCACCTTCAGGGTCCTCCGGGCCACCTGCCCCTGATCCTCCACCTCACAGGTGAACTTGCCTGTCAAGGTGGGGTGGGGTGGGGTGGGGGTCCATCAACTTCCTCTTAGGGTTTAAAACGGTGACTAAATTTAAAGAAAAAAAAGGGGAGCATGGAGGGGGGAGGGGGGGGGGTAACGTCGATTGGTTGGTTGACAGTTTCATCTTCATCATCATCATCATCACGACGATGATGATGGAAGATATATGATGATGATGATTATCGTGGTGGTAGTTGTGATAGCTTGGACCTCACGATGACCTCTTAACCGTCATCATGAGGAGGAGACTCGAATGGCATGGACACGTCACAAGATCCGACGAGTTCTCAAAGACCGCTCTGCAGAGCACTGTACCAGGCAGTAGGAAGAGAGGGAGGCAAAAGAAAATGTGGCAGGACAACATTCAAAGAATGGACAGACCTGAATTCCCCAGATTCACAGAGAGCTGCGAGAGACAGGAACCGATGGAGAGAACTGGTCTGGAAATCATCCGCGGTGCCTCGACCACCCTCCACTGGGTTATGGGATAGGTGAAGGTGATGGTGAAGGTGATGATAACATGATCATGATCATAATAATAGTTACAAGTGTGTTTGCATTATGTAAGGCTCCAGTATCCTTTATTCAGCAGTAGTGGTATTATTATTATTATTATTATTATTATTATTATTATCATGTTGTTGTTGTTGTTGTTGCTGCTGCTGCTGCTGCTGCTGCTGTTGTTACTTAAGTCATCACCACACCACAGTCATCATCGCATACTTTTTGTTTCTTTAGGACCATCACCACAGGCACCATTACTTATTATCTTTTTTTTCTTTTTTAATGAACCCCCGACCCACCTTACCTTTATCAAACATGGTGACGCCATCCACAGTAAAGATGGACATCTGCTTGTTGTCCAGCTCGTCCTGGATGAGGACCTCCCAGGCGTTCCTGGAGGTCAGCGAGGCGTTGAAAAGGAGCTGGTCCTTGTACCAGCGGAAGGTCAGCCGGGTGGAGCCACGCGCCGTGCACACCAAGGTCAAGGTCTGGCTCTCCAAGGCCGGGTCAGAGTTGTAGTTCTCCAGACTCAGAAGTTTCATTTCTGGTTGAATCGAAAGAAGGAAAGGACTTGGAGGCAGCTGAAGATTACCAAATAACGACTAAAATATAAAATATGCAAAAAAATGGTGTATAATTTGTAGTTCTCCAGACTCTGAAGTTTCATTTCTGGTTGAATTAAAAAAAAGATTTGGAAGCCACTGAAGAATACCACACAACGACTGAAGTATGAAATATGAAAATATAAAGAGGCTGAAGGTTCCATTTCATAGCTTTCTGCTGTCACAGTGGCAGTGGATTCATATCCACTGTGTCCAGGTCTCGACATTACAAGTGTAGCCAAGCGCTCAGCTGACTACTAACTGTAGTTCAACTCACAGCACATGCCGTAAAGCAGATAATAGTTTCACTGAAGTGACGGTGTCCAACCATTGACAGGAGGAGGTAACTCTTGTGGCGCAATGCTATTGAAATAAGAATTTGAACTGAAAGCTGTACGCGTCCGCAGGTCATTTTTCGGAGTTGCCGCTCTCAAGCACACATCAGGCATGTAGCACACACAACCAGCTGCCTAAAATTCTACTGTAAGTATTCCATTTAGAATGTGTTGATGATCTGTAAATTGTAGTTTCAACACACTGCTTGTGTTCATATTATAAGCATGTTGATAGTATCGTAGGTCAGTAAACCTAGTCAGAAAAATTGCGTTGTTGTTCAGTCACAGCTCGGCTATGATTGATCTAGATAATGGCGCCATGTCATAATATGCCTGCTGCAGTATTCTATTCCTTTCTCTTCGAACGTCAGTCAGTGATGTCTGTGTCCACTGATAGCCTATTCAACTACTCCAGAATGTTCTAGTGAATGATGAATTTTTTCTCATTTGCTGTCACTGATGAAGGTTAGGTTTTCACTTTACCCGCTTTCGGCGGAGGAGATTTCGATGTTGAACACAGGCCCTTTTTACCGTGCTTATGTTTGACACAACGGATTACATGTGTAAGTTCATTCACCACTTAATGGTTAAGCCATGATAGTTCTTCCAATGATTTAATGAGCACTGGCTATCTGGTCTCTCAGTTTGCCGGTATTTTGTCAAAGCCACTATCTTTTCTATTATTCATGTATTATTT
>NC_134878.1:5848667-5851167 GCF_041734735.1 Babylonia areolata | reverse complement strand
TTTGTCCGAACGCAGTGACGCCTCCTTGAGCTACTGAAACTGAAACTGCGCCTGATATGCTGACATCAAAGGGAAGTAACAGACTGTGCGGAATCAAGGGCAATAACAAAACCAGTGTCTGATGCCTGGATTGGAAGCAAGAGCGTGGTTTATGGGGCGTCCGTTATCACTGTGTCGGAGTGAGGAGTGAGTGGTGAGGCCTCATGAGATGCTTCAGGACATTATGGGACACTTTGCTTGATGGGTACTTCACACACACACACATAGACACACACAAACACACACACAAACACACACACACACACACACACACACACACACACACACACACATATATATATATATATACCATCACACACACATACCAATATACATACACACCATCGCATACCATCACACACACACACACACACCATCACACACCATCACACACACACACCATTACACACACACACACACACACTCATACACGCACCATCACACACTCATCATACACACACACACACACACACAATATATATATATATATATATATATATATATATATATATATATATGCAGAATGTGAATGAGGCAATGTGCAGTATCAGTATCAGTATCAGTAGCTCAAGGAGGCGTCACTGCGTTCAGTCAAATCCATATACGTTACACCACATCTGCCAAACCAGATGCCTGACCAGCAGCGTAAGCGTAAGGCCTTGAGAGAAAAAAAAAAGAATAAATAAATGAAAAATAACAAAAATTAATTTTTAAAATATATAAATAAATAAATAAATAAATATAATAAAATAAAATTAAATTAAAATAAAATAAAATAAATAAATAAATAACAGATAAATACATAATACTACTATTACTACTAATAATAATATTTAAAAAGGCGCACTGTGCACAAAGAGGTCACTGATTTGATACTGGATCAGTACAGTCAGCGCGTACAAACCGACAGTTTTTTTGTTTTGTTTTTTGCACCAATGTGTTTCTTCTGTTTATATTCATCCAGTGCCCCGGGGCGACCTGTACCCAGAGACTCCAGACCATTGCCCATTCTCCCTTTGTATAGCTGTTCCCGCCAAGCGAGGGCTTGCAGAACTATCAGGAAATGCAATCAGTCCTGCTCTCTTTGCAGAGCTGGGGTCACGTCGTTCATGGCACATCGTTCAAAAAATGGGCTGAAAAACAACAGGCTCTCGGAAACTGACGAACCGAAGCACTTAACACAGGAGAGGCTGAGTTGGAGGGGACGGGGGCGGATTGTGGGGGCGAGGGGGGGTGAGGGGGGCGGTGGGGCCGAGTTGCAACAGTTGGAGAATGAGAGAACTCAGAACTCAAAACGTTTTTAATTCAAGGATTAAGATTTTAGGCATAGCCTATTCTCCAATCTGTCCTTGCTAATCTACATGAGTTACAGTAACATGTATATATATTTAACTTAGATATTTATCTACATCTGTTACAAATAGCACACACACATAAATGAAGGGAAAAGGTATTCATGCAGAAGGACATATATAATGAAGAAAACAACCCCTCCCTCCCCCCCCCCCCACACACACACACACAAGCATACACACATACGCGCGCTAGCGCGCACACACACACACACGCGCGCGCGCACACTGACACCTCCCCTACACAGACACACACACGCATACACACATACGCGCGCTAGCGCACACACACATACACACGCGCGCACACACACTGACGCCCCCCCCCCCCCCCACACACACACACACGCATACACACATACGCGCGCAAACGCACACACACACGCGCGCGCGCACACGCACTGACCCTCCCCACCCCCCCCCCCCCCCCCCCCCGCCCCCCACATACACACACACACACACACACACACACACACGCATACACACATACGCGCGCTAGCGCACACACACACACACACACACGCATGCACACACACACAATCACCACCACCACCCCCCACCCCCCAACCCCCCAACACACACTATGATTGACAGATGGATAAGACAGTGAGTCAGAGAGAGAGAGAGAGAGAGATGTCATCAGTATACAAGTTCCAGAAACATCCGGGTGTTCAAAAGGTACAGTAGTGTTACTGCCTCTGAAATCAACGTGTGGCAAGTGCAACATACTACAGTGACTACCACCATCACCAATATTACTTGGACATTTGTCACGATTATGATAGAACGAAATGAATAAATTTATGTATGCATAAAAATAGAACGGAAAAAAAGAACAAAAGAAGCAAAACAAAACAAGATGAAATGAGAAAGCAAGAAAACAACAACAACAACAACAGCAGCAACAATAACTGATACAATAAATAAGATATAACTGACTGTCTTTGTTACTGCCTACAGTAATTCATAGATCAGTTATTCACTGTTGGAAGAGAGAGACAGAGAGAGAGAAAGGAGATAGACAGAGACGGAGACAGTCAGAGAGACAGAGAGAAACACAGACAGACAGACAGACACAGACAGGGAAACAGAGGCATACTAGCATCCAA
>NC_134878.1:5836167-5843667 GCF_041734735.1 Babylonia areolata | reverse complement strand
TGATAGACTGGCCTGGGAAAGCTGCTGACAGTTTTGTTTTTGTTTTCTGTTGTTGTTTTTCATGCATGCTCTGTTGGTGCAGTCGAGATGGCGAGTAACAAAAACCAAACAGGGTCCATGGCAGAAGCAGTCAATCGTTTGACATCTGATCCGATGTTCGGCCAGTCATCAGAGTTCACCACGGAGGCATTTGGTTGTGTCCTTGGGATAGCTACTGTACCACGATTTTTACCTGCTCCACCCAGGTGTAAATAGGTATCTGACTTCGATAGGGGGCGGTTTAAACGGCAGATGGACAGGATTGGGCCTCGTATTCCTATGTCAAGCACTAGACACAGTGAATGTGAACCCACTGCCCCTCTAGCCGTGAAAGGCTTTGAGACCATTTTAACGTCGATGCCCTCTAGCCGTGAAAGGCTTTGAGACCATTTTAACATCGAACCCACTGCCCCTCTAGCCGTGAAAGGCTTTGAGACCATTTTAACGTCGATGCCCTCTAGCCGTGAAAGGCTTTGAGACCATTTTAACATCGAACCCACTGCCCCTCTAGCCGTGAAAGGCTTTGAGACCTTTTTTACATCGAACCCACTGCCCCTCTAGCCGTGAAAGGCTTTGAGACCTTTTTTACATCGAACCCACTGCCCCTCTAGACGTGAAAGGCTTTGAGACCTTTTAACATCGAACCTTTTAAGACTGGCCCCAGACACTCGATGATGATTTTTTTTTTTTAAAGCACGCTTTGCCGATATTATCAACATCAATGAAAAGCCGTTTGAATATTCAGGAGCTAGATTGGAAACTCCATAAGTTCTCTCTCTCTCTCTCCCTTCCTCTGTTTTTCTGTCTCTGTCTCTCTGTCTGTATCTCTTCCTCTGACCGTCTCTCTTTCTGTGTTTCTCTTCTGTCTGTCTCCCCCCCCCACCCCCACCCCCACGCTCTCTCTCTCTCTCTCTCTCTCTCTGACTCTCTCTCTTAATATTTCCCATTCGATGGCTGGATGAATAAAGAATCGTCTTGCTCACTCTATTACCATCAGAAAATAAAATGTATTCAATTCAGTTTATTTATTCAATTTACCTCCCTCTGTCTCTACACTGTCTACCCCCCTCGCTCATTTTCTTTCCCCGCAAACTGCCGCCCTCTTCTTCGACAACAATTTCCATTTCGAAATCCTTGCCCCACCTGTGCACAGAAGGGTATCTTTCTGTTAAGGAGCTGAATAAGTATATGTTTGGCAAAACATGAAACTTCCGCAAGCTGAGATTCTTATTACTATCTCTCTCAGTGATTGTGTGTATTTGTGTGCGTACGTGTGTGTGTGTGTGTAGGTGTGTGGGGGGGTGGGGGTAAGGGGGGTGGGAGGGGGTGTGTGGGAATGTGAAGGGAAGGCAAATGCGCATGCTCACAAGAGGTCATTTGGAAGGGGAGGGGGGGTAAAGGCAGTGTGCATGTACAAACGAATTTGTTTTCCTCGGCTTTCTTTTCAACTTTTAACTTTCTTCCCAGCATACAACCCCCACCCCCCCACCCCCTAACCCCCCCCCCCCCCCCCCTTACCCCCCAGCCCCCAACTCCTTCTTCTCATTCCCGGCCGATGCTGCTGATGATGAAGAAGGCAAGTCATCACTGATTTCCTTCCGGAGTTGGCATCACATCATCACATCAAAGGATATCGTTCAGCAACTCAAATGCCTCTCAGAAACCAATGATCTGCAGCATGGAATACAGCCAGGCTGAGAGAGAACGCAAGAACGCAAGAATTTTAATGTAAGATCACCGACCTGTATACAGTTTGGGTGCACGTGTTGCACACACAGCTTAACTGAAATAAAATAGGAAGAACGAAAACAATCCACTTAATACACAGTGAGCTCACTGAGAACAGGTAAATTAACTGAAAAGCACAAGGCTGATATTTCTGTTTTGGGCTGAAAGTGCTCTTCTCTCAGTCTTAATGCATAAAAAACAAACATTGCAACATCTCTGGTCACATTACAACTTTCGTTTTGCAGCGGAAATGATAATGACAGATTTCTAATATTTTGCTTATGAGAGAGAGAGGAGCAGAGAGGAGATAGAGGCTCTATAGTGATCGCTAACAAAACAAAAACTGTGTCACCGGCGAAAATTATGTCAACCATCGAAATTTGTTGCCAGCGGAAATGTTGTCGATTCTAGTGACGATTAATGCTACAACTGCCTTAACTACAATTCAGTGAATTATGTCTGATCAGTGGATTAAATCGACCGATGCTTCAACTGCCTTAACTACAATTCAGTGAATTATGTCTGATCAGTGGATTAAATCTAATATCACCATCTTAGATGAAAAGACTATAAATGAATAAACGTCACAGCTAAAACGCAAAACCTCAAGTTTGCCACACTATTGTTTTGTGTATTGGAAGAGCTAACTGGATGGCGACTGATAATCTCTCTCTCTCTCTCTCTCTCCCTCTCGCAGTGGTGTATACACACAAAATAAACGTAAATCACGTGCTGAATTCATGCTCAGAGCGCCCCTCTCTCTCCCTCTCTCTCTCTCTGTCGCTCTCTCTCTCTCTCTCAATGGCCATTGCGACCACGAAATAAATGAGCTGAATTCCTGTCCAGAAGCTCGCTCTCTCTCTCTCTCTCTCTCTCTCTCTCTCACGCGGGCGCGCGCACACACAAACACACACACACACACTCTCTCTCTCTCTCTTTCTCTGTCTCTCTCTCTTCCTCTCTGTATTCATTCCACACAAAATAAACGTAAATAAGTGCTGAATTGATGTTCAGAACCCCCCCCCCCCCCCTCTCTCTCTCTCTCTCTGTCTCCTGTCCAGAAGATCTCTCTCTCTCAATGGTGATTGCACACACAAAAGATCATGAATCAGGCAATGAATCACAATCATCAACAACATTAAGAATGAACAGCAGTGTTTTAAGTTCTTCGTGAGATGTTCATAACAGAGAGACAGACAGACAGAGACAGAGACAGACAGATAGAGACAGAGACACACACAGAGAGAGAACACAGAACTCAGAATTGTTTCAATGCAAGGCCACCGACCTGTATACATATGGATGCATGTATTGCACACACACACACACACACACACACACACACACACACACACACACACACACACACACACACACACATGAAATCCAAACCTTGAGTTGGATGAACGACAAAATTTAGAAAGAATAAACTGATAATATAACCAAACTAAATAAAAAGCTAAGGGCAATTCAGAAACATGTCTTTCATTTAAGACTGTGCGCATTCTGCTCCTTGTTTTAACGCATACAGAATAAACATCGCTACATCTCTTGTCACAATACTGTTGACATTTTGAAGAGAGACAGACAGACAGAGACAGAGAGAGAGAGAGAGAGAGAGAGAGAGAGAGAGAGAGAGAGAAATCTGAATGATTTATTGTTCAGGCCTTTCTGCCCTTGACAACAGGAGTAAGGGGGAGGGGAGGGGGACTTCCGTGTTCACATCCATTATAAAGAACAACGTCAATATATTTTTGTATTTTGTATTTCTTTTTATCACAACAGATTTCTCTGTGTGAAATTCGGGCCGCTCTCCCCAGGGAGAGCGCGTCGCTATACTACAGCGCCACCCTTTTTTTTTTTTTTTTTTTTTGTATTTTTCCTGCAGAATTTTGCCAGGAACAACCCTTTTGTTGCCGCGGGTTCTTTTACGTGCGCTAAGTGCGTGCTGCACTCGGGACCTCGGTTTATCGTCTCATCCGAATAACTAGCGTCCAGACCACCACTCAAGGTCTAGAGGAGGGGGAGAAAATATCGGCAGCTGAGCCGTGATTCGAACCAGCGCGCTCAGATTCTCTCGCTTCCAAAGCGGACGCGTTACCTCCAAGCCATCACTCCACAATATATGAAAAGCAAACAAAAGTAGGGAAAGAGAGAAAAGAGAGAGAGAGAGGATGATAGAGAGAGAGAGAGAGAGAGGAGAGAGAGAGAGAGAGAGAGAGAGAGAGAGAGACAGGGACAGAGATAATCCTGTTTCTGTGGGAGAAAGCTTTGGACAAGTACAGAGAAAGCGAAATGCACGTCTTCACATCTGCAAACAACAGTGACCATTTAAAAGCATTGGGGCGCACATACTACTTCTTCGGTATATACTATTCTCGAAGATTTTTGTGTTCTGGGCAGGTCAAAACAAAATGGAGTTCCGTTTCTTGTATATTACAGAATAAGCAACACACATTTTCACATTTTTTTGGAATATCTCAATCTATGTGGTTTCAATAGGGATACACCAAGTCTGACTCTTGTGAGAACTTTTCGTAAAACAGGGTTCTTAATTATGTTTAGATATTACGGGGAAATATGCAGTTGTCTGAACGTAGAATATAAGGTAAATCTATCATGTGATGTTAAATTGCTTTCCAAATCTTGCAAATGGCAGTCAAATAATGCGCAATGCGCCGTCGACAAAGTTGGAGTGAAGTGAAAAAAAGAAAAGATTATCTCAGCGGTAAAAGAGGGGACCGGGGGGGGGAGGGGGGGGGGAGCGTCTGACGTTGACAGACAGTGAAGGTCACTGACCTGGTTTATTATAGCACGTGAACACCGTTTCCAACACGTAAATTATTCACTGATCGCTTTGGATAAGGACAGGATATGATGAAAGCCCGTTTTGTGTGTGTGTGTGTGTGTGTGTGTGTGTGCGTGTGATAAGTGCGATAAGAGACGGCAGGTTTCAAAAACAACATTGCATGCAGTTAACTTCCCGCCCTGGTCGGTCATTTGGAACGGCAGGACGTTGAAGTTCAGGACACACCCACGAACCTTCGACCTTGAATACACGCGCATTCTCTCTCTCTCTCTCTCTCTCTCTCTCTCTCACACACACACACACACACACACACACACACACACACACACATACACACACGAGAGAGAGAGAGGGGGATGGGGGAGAGACAAAGAGAAAAAGGAGGGGATAAATATGGCAGAATTTTCTCCACACGGACACAGAGAAAGCGAGAGGTAGGTAGATGGATAGATAGATAGATAGACAGAGAGTGCGAGAGAGAAAGAGAAAAAGAGAGAGACAGCGAAATTTCGTGGTCCTTCACAGACACAACACGCACACACACACAGACACACACACACACACACACACACACACACACACACACACATACACACACACACACACACACACACACACACACACACACACACACACACACACACACACACACACACACACACGGTCCATGCATGGGAATCGTACCCGCAGACACACGTTTCCAAGTCTGGCGCTTTACCACAATGCCATCGCTCAACCGTCTATCCAGAAGACTGTCGCTGGAGCTCTGTGAAACGATCTTTGGCGATTTCCGCTCTGGGACGGAACATTCTTATTTAGTCTGGCACCGTGACTACTTTGTCACTTCACCACAAAAAACAAAAAAACAAAACAAGATTATACAATATTATCGTTGTTGTCAACAGGGGAGTTGAAAATGGCATCCCTTTTGCGTGATGGTTTGAAACAAGCGATACTTGAATAGGTTTCAACACAAACACTCAGGGAATGTCTTCCCCCCCCCCCACCCCCCACCCCCACCCCCACCACCCTGGCCCCGTTGCGTGCTTCGAAAACGTGGTATTCAATGTATTCTGAACCCTGCGCGAAACAGTTCAAATAAGTTTTGAAAATGATATCTCGGTAGCACTTGTGTCAGGATCTTTTTCTTAAACCCCCCACCCCCACCCACACACACAAAACCGTACATCCCTTGAGTGCAGTAAATTGTCCTATGCGGTCGGGATGTGCATTGGAAATTCCAAATGTGTGGGTTTCCTCCACCTGATGGTGTCACGTTAGGGCAACCTCATTTTGATAAGTATCCAGCGGATTGGGAACACTAATGTTGAGATGATAATTATGGCCGTCTGGAAGAGATGGTAGTTATGGCCGTCTGGAAGAGATGATGATTATGACCATCCGGAAGAGATGATGATTATGGCCGTCAGGAAGAGATGATAATCATGGCCGTCCGGAAGAGATGATGATTATGGCCGCCCGGAAGAGATGATGATTATGGCCGTCCGGAAGAGATGATGATCATGGCCGTCCGAAAGAGATGATGATCATGGCCGTCCGGAAGAGATGATAATCATGGCCGTCCGGAAGAGATGATAATCATTGCCGTCCGGAAGAGATGATGATTATGGCCGTCCGGAAGAGATGATGATTATGGCCGTCCGGAAGAGATGATGATTATGGCCGTCCGGAAGAGATGATGATTATGGCCGTCCGGAAGAGATGATGATTATGGCCGTCCGGAAGAGATGATAATCATGGCCGTCCGGAAGAGATGATAATCATTGCCGCCCGGAAGAGATGATGATTATGGCCGTCCGGAAGAGATGATGATTATGGCCGTCCGGAAGAGATGATAATCATTGCCGCCCGGAAGAGATGATGATCATGGCCGTCCGGAAGAGATGATGATTATGGCCGTCAGGAAGAGATGATGATTATGGGCCGTCCGGAAGAGATGATGATTATGGCCGTCCGGAAGAGATGATGATTATGGCCGCCCGGAAGAGATGATGATTATGGCTGTCCGGAAGAGATGATGATTATGGCCGTCCGGAAGAGATGATGATTATGGCCGTCCGGAAGAGATGATGATGATTATGGCCGTCAGGAAGAGATGATGATTATGGCCGTCCGGAAGAGATGATGATTATGGCCGTCAGGAAGAGATGATGATGATTATGGCCGGCCGGAAGAGATGATGATGATTATGGCCGGCCGGAAGAGATGATGATTATGGCCGTCTATGGAGGTACGATTCCAAGAGGATGGATAAAAAGTCCAAAGAAAAATTAAGAAGAAAAAAAAAAGGAGCGTTACCGTGACGACACGGTCATTCCAAGTAGAATAGTCTTTCTTTTCACGTGAGTTCCATGAAAAGACAAGGCAAGGCAATGCAAGGCAGCAAAAAGAGGCAAAGAAACAACAACAACAACAACAATACACACACACCCACATCCACACACACAAACAGACAAACAAAAACAGAAGGCAAGGTGGACACAGGACCAGAGATAACAAGAAAAGAGAGAGCAAACAACAGGAGGCAACGTATGGCTAACACCGATAACTCACTTGATCCCGTCAAACTGGAACCTCTGAGCAGTGTTCATGCCCGTATGGTGCAAAATAGCCATCGCCTGAAACCGCAAACAAAATTAATAAGTGCTCGCTTTACAAGTGTGTGAAACGACCATTGTCTGCCGTTACAATGCTGATTAAAAGTTAAGGGATTATGTCACGATTTGGCTATGGAAGACGGTAATTGATGCTCCTATGTCATATTTGTTTAAAATTTAGTTTTGTGTTTTTACAGATTAGTATTGATTTAGTATTGATTTATACTGATTTCGTCACTATATTCATTTGATACTTTGTGCATGTGAATATACAATTAGTGTGCATGGGTGCTTGCTTACGGGCGG
>NC_134878.1:5823667-5828667 GCF_041734735.1 Babylonia areolata | reverse complement strand
CTGCTTGTCTCTGCTCTCCTCTGTCTCTGTCTGATTGTCTATCTCTCCGTCTCTGTCTGTGTCGCTCTCTCCACCCCACCACCCCCTATCTCTTTCATACACGCACACGCACACACACACGCGCGCGCGCGCGCACACACACACACACACACACACACACATACCTACGTACGTACACACCCTCGCAAATAACCCTCACCCCGACCACCACCACCACCCACGACACACACACACACACACACGCGCGCGCGCGCGCACGCGCGCCCTCGCAAATAACCCCCCACCCCCAACCCCCGACCACCGCTACCACACACACAGCACAACGCTCATCGCTTACGTTGCTCGATGCAGGAGACGTTATCGTGGGCCAGACTAAATCCCTCTTGGCAAACGCAGTGCAGATGCCCATCGGTATTTCTCTCACAGTGGTGCCGGCAGCCCAGTTCTTTGCACTCTGAACAAAAAAATAAAAAGTGACACTATGCTTTGTCTCAGTGGACTGCAGTTTCAAACAATTTCATTTTCAGATATGCATGTGCCTAAACCCCCTTCGCGTGTATACGCAAGCATGAGATCAGATACGCACGTTAAAGATCATGTTATCCAAGTCAGCGTACGGTGGGTTATGGAAACATACCCAGCATGCACACACCCCGAAAACGGAGTTTGGCTGCCTACATGGCGGGGCAAAAACGGTCATACACGTAAAAGCCCACTCATATTCATACGAGTGATTGTGGGAGCTGCAGGCCACGAACGAAGAAGAAGAAGAAGAAGAACTTCCTCTTCATATATGCGTCGAAGCGTCCGAATCGACGTACATACGCTACACCACATCTGTTAAAAAAAAAAAAAAGGGGGTGCAGGGGGATTGGGGGGCGGGTGCAGATGATGATAATAATATGTATACTTACATAGCGCCTGTCCTCCTTCAGAGACAGAACTCTGAACGTCTTACAAACAGGGAGTCGTTTGCACAACACGCCGTCTACCTGTAGCCAGTTGCATTGCTTGGTTCCAACTGTTTGACAGTTACACGTGACTAAATGCCTACGTTGACCGAACTACGCCATTGGTCAGTTCCATACTACACACAGTTAGTGGCGGGTTACGACCATACTGGGCTCTTCCGTCCGAGCAATGCAACTGACTCCTGGGCGCGAACGAATGAGTGCATTTGTTGAAACTTTGGGTGCATGGCCAAACTGTGTGTTGTACTGTTGATGAAAAATCCTTTTCTAATATATCATTTTATATATCGGCTTTTTATCAGCGAACGTATCAACAATTTCCCTTTAGAGATATACAAAGTAATCTTGTATTTTCTACCTTGTATCTGACACTTTATAAAAATCCACATGTCCATAGCTATCTCCCGTTCTCTAAATTAGAAAAAGATCGATCTTGGGGTTGTTGTTTTTGTTTAAACCATCACTTATACATAATACCCCCGCCCCACCCTTTCCCTAAACGGTCAATAATAAAGCTTATCAGCTTAGAAGCAAATTAACGAACAAAACTATGAAGCAACCAATACAATCTCATTTATCAAAATAAAAGAAATATGAGTGAAAATAATGAATTAAGTCAAAGACCTTACCAGGCGATTTGGAACTGGAAGACCTTAAAGCCGAACTGTTGCTCACTGTGGAAAAAACAATAGACATTATTAGTTAACCTGTAGCTCAGACAAAGAAAGAGGGGGGAGGGGGAGGGAGACTGAGAGATACAGACAGACAGACAGACAGACGCACGCACAAACGCACGCACAGAGAAAGAAACAGACAGACATGCGAGACAAACAGATAAACATGTCAGAATGGTAAAGACGCTTTTCTGCCAATACAGAGTCCGTGAGGGTGTGGGTTCGAATCCCGAAAATAGAAAGTAGGAGGTTCATAATATTAAATTTGCACACACGCAGGCGCGCACACAGACACAAACACACGCACACACAAACACATGTGCACGCACACACACACACACACACACACACACACACACACACACGCATACACAAATGACATACTCACACGGACACACAGACAGACAGACAGACAAACACACACACAAACAATGTTTGACTGGTAAGGAGATTCAGGCAATGACGATTGATCCATCAAAAAGTTCTTTAAAGACAACAACAAAAGCATTCACATATTGTGTGTGTGTGTGTGTGTGTGTGTGTGTGTGTGTGTGTGTGTGTGTGTGTGTGTGTGTGTTTTAACCATTCGTTAGTGTTGCCTTTTTCTTTTCTTTTGTAACTTAGAAAAAAAATCTAAGTGTTATGTTTAAACAAAGTCATTGAAAATACTCTCATGGAACCTCAAAGGGTACAAAGAGACAATAGACGGACTTACGACAAATAAATTAACACACTATTAGGTCATGAAACACTTCAGTCAATATGATATTATCTTTTTCAAGAAACCCATCTAGATAAAGACACTGCAAGTAACATCTTCATTTCAAATTTTGCACCTGGAATTCATTATGTACGTCACAAACGTAAAAAAGCAGTAAGTTCATCAGGCGGGATATCAATTTACATTAAAGAAGATTTAAAAAAGAACATCAACATACTGCCAAGCAGTAACAGCGACATTGTGTGGATAAAGATACCAAGCACCAATGACAACGACACTTTTGTGGGATGTGTCTACATTCCTCCAGAAACATCTTTTGGGAAAGTAATACCACGGACATCTGGGATAAGTTAGAAGAAAACGTCGAAGAAATCAACGAAAAGGGAACATCATACTTTATGGAGATTTCAATGCACGAACAGCTGGGATACCAGATTTTATTCAAACGGAAAATGAAAACAACAGATATAACTTACCATATGATGATCATTGTGAATTAATGTACAACAGAAATTCTAAAGTTGGCTTTGTGCAAAAAGCTGGTAGAAGACTGGTGTCCATATGCATTGACAATAATTTGTGTATCCTCAATGGAAGAACACTGGGTGATTTAGATGGACACTTTACATGCTATAGCCTAAATGGCTGTAGTGTTGTTGATTATTTTATTTGTTCTAACACTACGAAAAAAAGACATCTTACATATGAAAGTTCATCCCCTTAAATCTTTTTTCAGATCACTGCCCGATGGAATTAAGTTTTTTCGTAACTGGATTTTCGACAAAATCAAAAAGGAATTCGTTATCAGTTAAAACGTTATGAAAAGAAACTTTTAAACCTGAAGACGTTACACACTGATACTTATGGGATGCCTTTTCAGACGAGAAATATTTAAGAGCTTTCGAAATGCCATGGATAAAAACCCAACTTGTTCAAATAGAACAAAGATTAGATACGTACATTGAAAATAAAACCGATATTTCTAAACTAGCACTAAACAATACCGTGAATGATTTTACACAACTGATGAAATCAGCGACTAATATAAGTCTTAGTAAGAAAACAAACGTTCGTAAGCGCAAAAGAAAAAACGTTAAAAAATGGTTTGATAGTGAATGTTGTGAACACAGGAAAGATCTTAGATCAATACTGAATGCCATAAATAGGCATCCATATAATAAATCCCTATGCAGAAAATTTTTTTTTCCAAACGTAAGATCTATAACAGGCTGTTAAGACGAAAGAAAAGAATGTACACAAATGATCTTGCGAATAAAATCAGCGACATCCTTTATAGAGATCCGAACACCGCCTGGAAAACATTAAAAAGTTTACAAACTGCAGGCGAGAATGCCACACGCAAATATCAGTTGAATACATCCATATGGATTTCATATCTGGAAAAAGTCATCGGCAAAGAGGTGAATATAGAAGAAAAACAAAGGCAAAAAATCAGAAACGAACTTAAAAGAGTGAAACAGATGAAAGTCTGCTTTCAAATATCAACTTAACCCTTTCACCGCCAAGCTCGCATTTACGCACAGGCGTGGTAAAGGACCCATGTCACTGAAAGGTGACCATTCATTGGTCTGTTATCCATGAACCTACTGCTCTTAATGTTCAGTGGTAGGATAGGCTATATTTGCTATACATCGCAGGGGGGAATCTCCAGCTGTTCTTAGCCATTGTCTTTTATGTGTTTATACCACAAGGGAATTTTGTACTCTAAATTGACTGGCGGTGAAAGGGTTAACAATATCAAACAAAGAAATCAAGAAAGCGTGCAAGCATCAAAAAAGTAATAAATCACCGGGATTGGACGGCATTACAAACGAAATGGTCAAAACAAGTCTTCTAATAACTATCCATATCATCCAAAAAATGTTTAACATTATTTTCGCGCAAGGCATATATCCAGAATGTTGGAAAAATGGTTTAAACATTCCATTGTATCAAAATGGGAACCCGGGAGATCCAAATAATTATAGGGGAATAACCTTAACCAATACCTTGGGAAAAGTATTCTGCACAATATTAAATAATCGAATGACTGAGTACCTAGAACACCCAATGAAGGAACAAATTGGATTTCGGAAACACTACAGAACAACTGATCAAACCTTCATTCTAAAAAAGATCATTAATGAATTAATTAAAGTAAAAAATGGTAGATTATATGGTTGTTTTGTGGATTTTGAAAAAAAGCCTTTGATAATGTTTGGCACAATGCCTTGTTCCGAAAGTTGAAAAGAATGGGCATAACCGGAAAATGCTTTGATATAATTAAAGACATGTATGATAATTCCAAAATTCAAATAAATTCATACGAAGGTCTCAGCACAGAAATAACTATACAGAAGTGAGTACAACAGGGCAATACACTAAGCCAATTTTTGTTTAATATTTTTATAAATGACATTGTAAAATATATGGAAAGTAACGATTCTCCAAAATCCAATGCTGTTTCACTCAGCAAGATACTATGTTTACTTTATGCTGATGATCTGGTTATTCTGTCTTTAACAAGAAAGGGATTGCAACGAAAATTACATAATTTGAACACGTATTGCCATTGTTTGGGACTAAAAATTATTTGAGAAAAAGCAAAAGTGGTAATCTTTACAAGATCTGACC
>NC_134878.1:5816167-5818667 GCF_041734735.1 Babylonia areolata | reverse complement strand
CCTCATTGAGAAACTGAAACTGAAACTGAAACTCAATGACGGACCGTGGCAAGAAAAAAAGAGCTATTGCTGCAGTAGGTAAAAACATTTCTTGTTTCTTTATCTCTGTTCCTCTGCCTCTGTGGGTTTTTTTCTCTGTCTCTGTCTTTCCGGAACTGTTCAGCAGATCAATGCCAATAGGTGGCTGGGAAAGTCCCCAAGGTCATGAATCATTGGGCCAGGTATTTGGGAGGGGACGGGGGGGGGGGGGAGTGACGTCACGAGGCAACTGGACCACCTGATCATTTTGTTTGGTTCTGTAAAGAGATTGTTGGGAATTGGATAAACGCTTCTCGGTAGTCTAGTGGTCACTATCCCCAGCTGTCAACCAGGAGACCGGAGGTCGATTCCCTGCTGGGGATAGAGTTTTTATGTTTTGTTGTTGTTGTTTGCTTGTAAAACCTCAATGGGGCTTCATGTCTGGACGTGCTACATGACGCAAAGCTTAAAAAGATAACCACTCTGCACACACACACCACACACACACACACACACACACACACACACACACACACACACACACACACACACACACACACACACACACACACACACACAACCGTATCACAGGACTACATCCACAATGACATTGAACAACTCACGAATGACACAAAAGGAGCCGTTTTGTTTTGTATTCATCTGTGGGGTGTTTACCCGCTCTTCATTTTTCAAACAATCGAAAAAACATAAGGCTTGACTGTATCCTTCTTTGTTGCGAGTCTTGGCAGTAACTCAGCCGACACCCAGCCAGCTGCCACGATTTGTTGGGTAGGCATGGGTAATTGCGAACAGCGTGTAATTGCGAACGTTTCGTATAACGCCCCACGTTCTTAACGGTTGCATTTCACAATTTAACGTCTGCTTCGACCTTTTCCTAATACCTCATTAAGAACCAGTCAAACATCAGCTATTTCTGGCTATTTCCGCGCTATTTCTTCTCTACGCGCACCACTGCCGACCAAGGTTACAAACGTACTCTAAAAATCCTAAAATCAAGGGAAGCAAGTTGTAGGATTTGAACTTTGACACAGTTTGAAATAGTTTTATTTGATCGGATAAGTCGAATGTATATTACCAGTGCTGGGAGAATTTAAGAAAGCATATTGGTGACAGATCAAAACGTCAGTTATAACAGGAATCTGCAAAATATTGTTTGCAGTTAGACCATAGGATATTTTGACGTGAGTCTATTTGCGTACGATGCTGTACAGTTACTGAGCACTCACAAAAATTTGTTTGTGTGCGATGTGGGGTGTATGTGTTTAAACGTCTGTTTGTGTGTATGTGTGATCAAAATCAACAATACAACAGTCTAGTGGGATGTACCAATAATATGTTATGTCTAATGAGTTAAAGACCTGCTTCTGTCTTAATGTCTACATGTACCTAAAGCCAGCGTTCGCAATTACACTTGCCCGTTCGCATTTACCCTCAGGCACCCTTGCTATTTCAAATGTCGACAAAACGTTGAAAAGAGTGGGCAGACGAACTTTTCCTGGTGCAACCAGTCGGAGAAAGCCTTCAAAAGCAAAAGAACTACGTTTGACAGTCATACGAAATATTATATTTACAAATACACACGTTCAGCTGGTCGCTTCAACTGGATCGTTCACAAGTACCCACACCCACCCTATCACCAGGCGTTAAGTCTCGGCGTGACAACGGTTAGTGGGATATTCATTGTCTGGTGGAGTTATGAGCTAACAGGCGTGGACAGTTCTATCTGTCTGTCTTCGTGAATGCACATTTATGGTCAAAATCAGAATGTTGGCCAAATTTTTGTATTTGTATTTCTCTTTTCTTATTCAGATTTTAGGACGAAATCCTGTCATCCATAGAACTGATGAATTGTAGCAACGAGCAGTGGCTTGATTTTTTTTTTTTTTTTTTTTTTTTTTTACATACATTGTAAAATCATAAGTTTTCATAAACGAATCAGTTTAATCCAGGAAAGTGTTTAACTGAAATAATTGCTGTCTGCTGCTCCTTGGTCTAAAAGACAAGATATCATTTTCTAAGTTTATTAAAACAGCTCTGTCTAAACAAGTCCATGTGGTACTTGAACAGGTAAATGGGCTGTCTATGCATGCAGGCTTGGCCATAAGGGGGGGTGAGGGGAAAAAGACAAGGAGGACAAAAACCTGTTTCAACAAACAGAAAACGAACCCTAAATGTTCTCGGAACCACCTTTCACTGTTAATTTTCTGGAAAGAGTCGAACAAGGCTGAACCAGTTTTGTAGAATATCTAACGCATGGCACTGACTCTTTAAGCAGACGGATAGCCCCGGGAAGACACAAAAACAGGTTAATACAATCTTCTCCCTCCTCCCCTTCTCTGTCTCTGTCTCTGTCTCTCAATCTCTCTCTCTCCTTTCTTTCCTCAGAAGAAGGTGTGCTTTGTTGTGAAATGACAGCCTGCTGAAATATGCGTACAGGTATAATATGACTGACATGCCTGAC
>NC_134878.1:5796167-5813667 GCF_041734735.1 Babylonia areolata | reverse complement strand
CTGTTATTCTTCCTTCCTTCCTCCTCCTGCTCCTTCTCCTCCCCCCAACCCCCACTTACCCCCCTCCTCCAGTCTACTCCCCCCCCCCTGCATCCCATTTTTTCCTTCCAACATAAAAATAAAATGTCCTGATGTCATGAAGAGTGCAGGCGACATTGTTCACTGTTGGAACCTTCAGCTTCTACGCTGCTGCTATGCAAGCTGTGCAAGTTGTTTCTTCTTTCTTTCTTCCTTTCCTTCCTTTCCTTCTTGTTTTCTTTCTTTCTTTGAATTATTTCTTTATCTTTTTCCTCCCGGCCATTCTTTGTTATATGTTTTCATTTCCTCTTCTTCTTTTTAATTGATGATTTATGTTCTTTCTTATTTTCTATTACGAGTCTTTTTTTTCTGTTCGTCTTTTTCTTTTCTCTCTGTCTCTCCCTCTGTATGTGTGTGTGTGTGTGTGTGTGTGTGTGTGTGTGTGTGTGTGTGTGTGTGTGTGTGTGTGTGTGTGTGTGTGTCTGTCACTCTCTCTGCCTCTCTTTGTCTGTCTCTCTCCCTCTCTCTGTCTGTCTCCCTCTCTCGCCCTCTGTCTCTTTCTCCCTCTCTCTCACTCTGTCTCTCTCGCCCTCTCTCTCCCTGTCTGTCTGTCTGTCTGTCTCTCTGTCTGTCTCTCTCTCTCTCTCTCACTTTCTCTCCGTGACACGCCACTTTATCTGCAGCTGTTCTGACTTGCGATCTGAATTTCCTTACCTCGACTTTTTCGCCTATACTTCTTTGTCTTTGCTTTTCCGCCTGCACTTCCTTTGTCTTTGCTTTTTCGCCTGCACTTCCTTTGTCTTTGCTTCCTTCCTTCTGTTTTTAATATTTCCTGCATTTCTTCTTCCTCCATGCTGTTCTTTGTTACCTTCTCTCTCATCGTTTTCCTTATTTCTTTCATCTCTCTTTTTCTACTCTTCTTCCGTTATGTCTAGATTATTGTTATTGGTCTTTTCTTCTTTATTCCAGCTTTCAATGTGTAAATGTGTGTGTGTGTGAGGGGGTGGGGGGTGTACGTGTGTGTGACAGACAGTTAGACAGACAGACTGAGAGACGAATGGAATGAATGATATATGAGGTTAGTGCCCTTTGTGGTAGTGAAAGAGACAGATACACTTCCAAGACCGACAAAGGACTTTTTTTTTAATATATATAATTTCGTGTGTGTGTGTGTGTGTGTGTGTGTGTGTGTGTGTGTGTATGTGTGTGTGTGTGTGTGCCTGTGTGCTTGTGTGTGTGTGTGTGTGTGTGTGTGTGTGTATGTGTGTGCGCGCGTGCGTCCATGTGTGCCTCTGTATATATATATATATATATATATATATATATATATATATATATATATAAATATGTGTGTGTGTGTGTGTGTGTGTGTGTGTGTGTGTGTGTGTGTGTGTGTGTGTGTGTGTGACAGACAGTTAGACAGACAGACAGACAGACTGAGAGACGAATGGAATGATATATGAGGTTAGTGCCCTTTGTGGTAGTGAAAGAGACAGATACACTTCCAAGAACGACAAAGGACTTTTTTTTAATATATATAATTTCGTGTGTGTGTGTGTGTGTGTGTGTGTGTGTGTGTGTGTATGTGTGTGTGTGTGTGTGTGTGTATGTGTGTGCGCGCGTGCGTCCATGTGTGCCTCTGTATATATATATATATATATATATATATATATATATATATATATATGTATATGTATATATATATATATGTGTGTGTGTGTGTGTGTGTGTGTGTGTGTGTGTGTGTGTGTTTCCTGGCACGCGATTCTCACACCCCTTGTCTGCATGGGTTCCCAAGAGAATACCAGGCCATCCACCGAAAAACAAAATTGCTCCCCCCCCCTCACCCCTCTGTGCCCCCCCCCCCCCCCCACCCACCCCTCCGACCCCCCACCCTCCTAAAAAAAAAAGCTGTGACATTTGCTGCACTGGACTTTCAGCTCCCGTTTCTACACGCTGTTCTCAAGATACCATGTGAAGAGCAACGGAGGCTGGAGAAAGGGGTGGAGGGGGGTGAGGGGAGGGTTGGAAGTTTGGGTTGGGTTGGGGTGGTGTGGGGTGTGTGTGTGTGTGTGTGTGTGTGTGTGTGTGTGTGTGTGTGTGTGTGTGTGTGTGTGTGTGTGTGTGTGTGTGTGTGTGTGTGTGTGTTCCAGAACCGCTTATCTGCGATAAACGATCACTGAAGACTAATCACCTCATTGAAGAGCTAGACGTTTTAGAGATCCTTCACCTTCACCTAACCCACAACCCAGTGGATGGTGGTCGAGGCACCGCGGATGATTTCCAGACCAGTTCTCTCCATCGGTTCCTGTCTCTCGCAGCTCTCTGTGAATCTGGGAAATTCAGGTCTGTCCATTCTTTGAATGTCGTCCTGTCACTTTTTTTTTTTTTTTTTTTTTTTGCCTCCCTCTCTTCCTACTGCCTGGTACAGTGCCCTGCAGAATGGTCTTTGAGAGCTCGTCGGATCTTGTGACGTGTCCATACCATTTGAGTCTCCTCATCATGATGACGGCTAGGAGGTCTTCGTGGGGTCCAAGGACTTGGGTGATCTTCTGTCGGACCTCAGTGTTCCAGACGTGCTCAGTGTAGAAGATGCCCAGTGGCTTTCAGAAGCATCTCATTTCCATGGCTTGGGTCTTCTTCTGGAGGTCGTCAGTGAGAGTCCACGTTTCCCAAGCAAAGAGAAGCATTGGTAGAGAAACATTGATTGAATCAATGAGCGCATAAGTTTAACTTTCCATCGGAGTGTGGTGTTTCTGTCTCTCCAAATGGACTCCAATTGAGTGAGCGCAGAGAAGCATTAGTAGAGAAACACTGATTGAATCAACGAGCACATAAGTTTAACTTTCGATCTGAGTGTGGTGTTTCTGTCTCTCCAAATGGGTTTCAGTTGAGTGAGCGCTGCTGTTATCTGCGCTGTCCTAGACATGACTTCCGGTTTGGAGTCTTCATCTGTGACAATTGCACCTAGGTACTTGTACCCAGATACACATTCCAAAGACTGCCCGTTAACTTTGAAATCAGTGCTAATGCCGTTGGTGTTGGCGTTATTCGCCATGGTCATTGTCATTTCTGCACTGATTTCCATTCGGTATGCCCTGGAGGTGATGTCAGGTATTTCTACCAGGCTGGAGAGTTTGGTCTCATTTCCTGCCAAGCTATCAATGTCATCGGCGAACCAAAGATTCGTAACAGTTCTGCCTCCAATTGTGACGGTGTCCTCACGGTCTTCCAATGCATCCGACATGATACGTTCCAGGAACATGTTGAATAGTGTAGGGGATAATACACAGCTCTGTCTGGCTCCAACTGTTGTCCAAAACCGGTTTCCGATGGAACCGTTGTGGAGGACTGCACTGGTTGCCTTGTCGTACAGTTGTTGGATTACTCGGATGATACTGGGGCTGATGTTGTATTTTGTCATAGTCGCCCACAAAGCCTCATCCCACACTGTATCAAATGCTTTCTAGAAATCTATGAAGACATGGTACACAGGTTGCTGGTGTTGAAGATATTTCTTGCATATTCTCAGATTGAAAATCTGTTCTGTGTTGCTGCGTCCATTTCGGAGGCCCGTTTGTTCTTCAGAGACGATTTTTTTTTCAGCTTGAGTTTGCAGTATATCCAAGATTACTTTCACTAGTTCCTTCCTCGTGTGGCTGATAAGGTTTATTGTGCGGTAGTTGTTTTTTTGGGTTTTTTTGGCACAGTTGGAGGTTTCCTTTCTTTGGGAGTGTGATAACTATATCCAGTTGGTAGGCCATTTTCCTGTCTTCCATATTCTGATACAAAGACTAGTGAGTATGTTGATTATGTCTTCTCCTCCTGCCTTGACGATTTCTGCAGGTACATTGTCGATTCCGGCTGATTTTCCTTTCTTCAATGACTTTACTGCTGCCTCAACCTGTTCGTGAAGAATTGGTGGCTCTTACTCCTCGTTTGCCTGAGGGCAATTGAGTACTGCTGGGTCACCGATGGTTCTGTGATTGTAAAGTTCTGAACAGTACTCTGTCCATCGTCAATGATCTCTTTCTCTTCAGTGAAATATTTTCTATCTTTGCTTTGAATAATGGAGACCTTGGCCTCTTTGACAGTTGTCAGGTCTTTTACTGTCTGGTACGGCCTTTTGCTGTTGTCGTTGTTCAGGTCAGTCTCTATTTCCTGGCAGTTTTGAAGATGCTTATTGCAAAGTATTCCCACAAGATGTGTTTACTGTTCGGGTAAAAACTCTAAAGATCCCATCACTTTTCATGGCTGTAGTGGCAATGAATCCATAATTACACCTGCTGTGTCAAGGACTCGACATAGGCAGGCGGGGCCTCATCCTCTCCTTCCGCCGCTTTTGACCTTCCCCAACCTAAACCAGGTACCATTCACACCTGGGATGTAAATCGGGAGTAAAAGTGCATTTCCCAAGGACACAACATGACACCGAAACGCGGCCTTGAACCCTGATCACTGGCGAACACTGGATCAGAGGTCCAATGCCTGACTGATTGGGCCATGGAGCCTTTCTGTGCTGACAGTGAAAATGACGGGTTTTTAAAGAATATTTAATTTTTTTTGGTTTTTGTTTTACTTTTTTGTTGGTGTTGTTGTTGTTGGTGGTGGTGGTGGTGGTGGTGGTTTTTTTTGTTTTTTTTTTTGTTTTTTTTGTTTTTTTCGCAACTCAGTTTCTCGTTTTGCTGACCGTACTTCCTGGCGAAGTGTGCCGGGTGTGGACAGCAAATGCGTCCCTCTTCATTTTGAGTTACTGCTGTTTTACACTCACAGCCTCTACCGTCTTGACAGTAATTAGCATGGCTGGGAGAAAGAGATTTCTAAGGTGGGGCTGGATGGAGGGTAGGGGGGGGGGGACCCCGCTTCGAGACTTGGCCGAGAGAAACAAAAAAGAAAAGAAAATTCAAACTGAGATTACAAAACTGCGTGTCGAGCAGCCAAGGTATGTGGAGTCCCAAAGGTTACTGTGCCAGTGGGAAATTAGCTGGTTGCGCCTTAACGCCGCCCACGTGTGGGTTCACGGACACTTAAGTGTGGTTTATGTTCTTTCCCGAGTTAGATGGGAGAGAACCTTGTGTGAATTATGCCACCTCCCGGTTCCTCCCTTATTCTGGCTCGCCTTCTCTTTACGGGTCTCCCGCCGTGCAGTTTTCAGACCAGATGTAGAACTCCTGTGCTTACTTCTTCTTCTTCTTCGTTCGTGGACAGCAACTCCCACGTTCACTAGTATGTACACGAGTGGGTTTTTACATGTATGGTCATTTTACCCCGCCATATAGGCAGCCATACTCCGTTTCCGGGGGTGTGCATGCTGGGTAATTTCTTGCTTTCATAACCCACCGAACGCTGACATCGATTACAGGATCTATAACGCGCGTATTTGATTTTCTGCTTGTCTATACACACGAAGAGGGTTCAGGCACAAGCAGGTCAGCACATGTGTTGACCTGGGAGATCAGAAAAAATCCCCACCCTTTACCCACCTAGCGCCCTTACCGAGATTCAAACACGGGACCCTCAGATTGAAAGTCTAACGCTTTGACCACTCGGCTTTTGCCCCCGTCCTGAGCTTACGATCTGGCTGAGAAAGGTGCCCTCGCCACTTTTTTTTTTTTTTCTTTTTTTTTGTAACAGTCCCTTTCTATCTACCTATCTACCTCTCTCTTTAATGGTACCTCTGTTTATTTCAAATATTCACATTTGATTCCTTCCGCATTCTATCCTGTTTACCCCAGCTCACTATACAACTCAGCCACCTCCTCTGTTTCTGTTTCAGTTTCTCAAGGAGGCATCACTGCGTTCGGACAAATCCATGTAAGCTATACCCTATCAGCTAGGCAGACGCCTGACCAGCAGCATAACCAACGCGCCTGGTCAGGTCTTGAGTGCATGCATGTATATTTGTGTACCTATGAGAGTGGATTTCTACTACATAATTTTGTATTTTTATTTCTTTTTTTTTTCTTTTTCTTTTTATCACAACAGATTTCTCTGTGTGAAATTCGGGCTGCTCTCCCCAGGGAGAGCGCGTCGCTATACTACAGTGCCACCCATTTTTTGGTATTTTTTCCTGCTTGTAGTTTTGTTTTTCCTATCGAAGTGGATTTTTCTACAGAATTTTGCCAGGAACAACCCTTTTGTTGCCGTGGGTTCTTTTACGTGCACTAAGTGCATGCTGTACACGGGACCTCGGTTTATCGTCTCATCCGAATCACTAGCGTCCAGACCACCACTCAAGGTCTAGTGGAGGGGGAGAAAATATCAGCGGCTGAGCCGTGATTCGAACCAGCGCGCTCAGATTCTCTCGCTTCCTAGGCGGACGCGTTACCTCTCGGCCATCACTCCACATCCATGTAAGCTACACCCCGCCCCCCTCCCCCCACCCCTCCATGCCCCCCCCACAATCCTCACCGCCAGAAGACAACAACGTTGCCATGGGTTCTTTCTCGATGCACCAAGTGCGTGCTGCACACGGGGCCACCGTTTATCGTCTCATCCAAATGACTAGACTCTCAATCTGATTTTCCAGTCAAACGTGGGAGAAAGGGCAAGAGCGGGATTCGAACCCACACCCTCACGGACTCTTTGTGTTGGCAGATAAGTGTCTTAACCATTCTGCCTCCTTCTTCTCCCTCTTCTCCTTTTCTCTATGGCAACATTCAAACGTGAAAATTCACACTTTTACCAGAGTCACCAGCATGTGTGATGGGACAGTAAACAGATTTCCTCCATATAATAAGAAGTTATTGTTTGCTTTTGTTGTTATTGTTGTTTTCTTTTTTCTTATCGCCCCACAGACTGTTTCGAGCAGACAAGACAAATGCGAAGATAAGGCCCCTCCTTATTTGCATTACGACTGTTTTACACTCATTGTCTAGACACTAATTAGCAGCCGAGGGAAAGAGAGTTACCTTTACAAGAACGGATTGAATGGGTGGTTACTGAGGGGAAAACTGCTCCCAGAAACTGATGAGAGAAACGGAACAAAAGAATGATATAATAACATCCCCCCAAAGCCACTTTCACTTCGAGTGTCTGGCAGCCACGTTATTCAGAGACACAAGGTTACTGTGCCAGAGGTGTGATTAGCTGACTGCACTCTAACGCCTCACACGTGCCCCCCCCTCCCCCTCCCACCCCCGAAATCCTCACCGCACCCCACCCCGAACTTCCAACCCTACCCCCAGC
Source organism: Babylonia areolata (assembly GCF_041734735.1). Taxonomy (NCBI): domain Eukaryota; kingdom Metazoa; phylum Mollusca; class Gastropoda; order Neogastropoda; family Buccinidae; genus Babylonia; species Babylonia areolata. Next base: position 5,806,461 of record NC_134878.1, on the reverse strand, counting down.
CTCTCCATCCCTGTGCATGGACACTTGCGCGTGGTGGTTTATGTTTTGGCAAGGAAAGGGCTGTCTCCGGAAAGAGATGTCAAGCTGTGTGAAGAATCTCGTGAGAATGAAGCCGGTCAGCTTTCTCTTGGATCCCTCCCTCCAGCTTCTCTTAATTAGTCTCCCGCCCTGTGATATTCTAATCAGACGTAAACTCCTGAGCTATAATTTAATGGGTAAGAACTGTGTCTTCGTCACACACTGTTGTTCTTTTTCTAATCGACAAAACTGCTATCTCCCACTCTTTTTCTCTCTTTATCACACACACATACACACATTCACACACACACACACACACACACACACACACACACACACACACTCACTCACACACACACACACTCACACCCACACACACATTCACACACGCATGCACGCACGCATACTCACACACACGCGCGCGCGTGGACACACACACACACACACACACACACACACACACACATTTCACACATTCACACACGCACTCGCGCACGCATACTCACACACACACGCACGCGCGTTCATACACACACACACACACACACACACACAGCTGTTGATCGTTGTTTTTGTTGTCTTAACCATTCTGCCTCCTTCTTCTCCCTCTTCTCCTTTTCTCTATGGCAACATTCAAACGTGAAAATTCACACTTTTACCAGAGTCACCAGCATGCGTGATGGGACAGTAAACAGATTTCCTCCATATAATGAGAAGCTATTGTTTGCTTTTGTTGTTTGTTTTTTTCTTATCGCCCTACAGACTGTTTCGAGCAGACAAGACAAATGCGAAGATATGGACCCTTCTTATTTGCATTACGACTGTTTTACACTCATTGTCTAGACACTAATTAGTGGCCGAGGGAAAGAAATTTTATTCGGATATGACAGATTGAAAACGGTCATAAATATAAAAGCCTGCTTCTAAAAACGACAGCACTAAAAACTGCGGTCTAATAAAGCAGAAAATGAAGAAAAAGGGGGGAAAGGAGAAGTCTGTTTCAATGTCTCTGTCTGTCTGTCTGTCTCTCTCTCTCTCTATTTTTTTTTTCGGTTTTTTTTAAAATATGTTTGTGTCTGTGTCTGTGTATCTGTGTGTGTATGTGTGTGTTCGCGCGCCACTATTCATGTTTTTGTTGTTGTTGTTGTTGTTTTGTTTTGTTTTGTTTTTCGGGTTTTTTGTAAATTTTTTGATGCCCCATCATCTGCATCGTTTCAGTGGCATTACTCCCACGCCGCTGATTTAGATTCCCCCATACCATACACGGCCACACCCGGGTTCGTCCGTCACAGTTCCAGTGTCGGCAGTCCGCAGGGAACCATCGATGTTAGGTCGTCAGGAGGCCACACACCAGAGGAGACCCTGCACTGCTGCTGAGTCAATTCGGTGGTGTTCAGTGGTACCTTTTCTGATTTAACTTACTTAAGACACCACCTACTAAGCCCCCTACTGACGACAATAATGGCTTAGTCGCGGAGCCAGACTGAGTGAGTGTCCCTCCCAGAGTGGAGACCGCCACCACGTCCCTCGAACAACAGCCCCCATGAATGTGCCGACACTGAAGACATTGACAGGACTCACCCCAAGCACGGAAGTGGCGGGGTATCGAAACTGAGGTCACCATGAGAGCAGGGCATGAAAGGCCACAGACTTTGCGACTGTTTTGTTTATATTGATGATGATGAAGGAGGAGGAGGATGACGATGACGTTGTTGCTATGGAGGTCCATTTTGGTTCTGGACTGCATGACAAGGCTGTACTCTACGCTTCCTGTCATAATAATATCCCGGCGTTAACCAGGCCCGAGAGATACAGACACTTGCAGTGTTGGTCAGGTAATTAGAGCAACACACCCAAAGACGCATCCTTCAAGTGGATGACACTCGACTGTGTGGTCCCAGTCTCCCCATTTATGCCCACAGCACACTCATCTCTGGGTAGGAGCCGGCCACGGGCCGAAAAACCCACCTCCGCTAGGATTCGAACCCGCGTCCTCCCTCCCAGCCGTCAGTCCGCGACGCTAACCACTTCGCCACGGAGGCTGGTGTTTTTATGTTCTTTGTTTACTTCTTGATTTCAACAAAAACAAAACAACATACACACTCAAACACACACACACACACTCAACACAAACAAGCACACACACACACACACACACACACACACACACACACACACACACACACTGTCAAATCAACAAACAAAAACACACACACACACACACACACACACACACACACACACTGTCAAATCAACAAACACACACACACACACACACACACACACAACAACAACAACAACAACAACAACAACAACAACAACAACAACAACAACAAAACCCAAAACCCCCAAACCTTACCTGCACCTGCCCCTGTTCCGACACATGTTGACGCCCCTGTCCGGATCGCAGAAGGGTCCGTACTGACACTGATCACCGAAGAACCCAGGGAAGCAGGCACACCAGTAGCGCGAGAAGTCCGCAGCAGCCACGCAATGACCCAGGAAGGAGCAGTCGATGACGGAGCACGTGTCCTGCCGCACGCGCTCGTCACGCTCCACGATCTCGTAGGTGATGTTGAAGCCGTACACGTCCTCCAGGTACTCCTCCACGCGCAGATGGATGTTGGACAGCTCGAAGAGGCGGAAGTCGAGGACTAGATAAGGCTTGTAGGCCACCAACGTGTGGATGTGGTCCTCGAAGTTGATCTGCCCGAGACGCTTCCTGCCGATGTAGGAGAGCTCGTGGTCGTAGTGCTCGTACTCGGTCACGTGGAAGGCCCCTCGGAGGAAGTACTGGGTGAAGTACAGCACGATCTTCTTCCCTGCAGGGACGTGGATGACCCAGCGGCAGGACAGGGGCAGCGGGAAGGGGCCCGGGAAGCCCGGGGATTGGACGACCCCCCGAGGGTCTTCCAGCACCCCTCCGCAGTCCTGGAACACGCTGCTGGCCGTCACGTGACCGGCGTTGGCGAGGACTGTCAGGAGGGTGAACAACAACAGCATCACCCCCACGTCTGTGTGGGACTTTGGTGGTTGTTGCTGCTGCTGCTGCTGCTGCTGCTGCTGTAGTTCACTACGACGTTGAAAGACATCTTTAAAGGCCCGGTGTTGGTTTTGCGTCGTTCCATTCATGGTTTTGTTGGGGTTTTTTTTGTTGTTGTTGTTCACTGTTGCGCTGGACAAGAACCAGGTTTATTCGCTGAGATACCTATTTGGAACATTGGCCTACTTCTGGATTTTCGTGTTTTTTTGTTGTTGTTTTTTTGCATTGTGAGAGAGTCGCCTCGGGGTTTATCTGTAGTGTTTTGGTTTTTATCATGAAAACACAGTCTGAATAGTCTGTTTACACCACTTTGTCGATGACATCTCAACAAAATTCATTCTGAGAAACACATTCCAAAAGCACAATTCGTGGTCTTTTTTTTTCTCTCCTAATTTTGCCAATGACTCAGTGGTACTTGTCAGTGAGCTGTACCTGACAAGTTTACATACTGACGAACTGTTTTTGTCAATTTGTTTGTAATGATATCTGTGTTCAGTTCTCTATAAAAAAAAAAAAAAGATTTAAAAAAACAACAACCAAAGATTCCCAGAATTATCGTTTGTTGTATTTGTACTGTCTGGCAATCACCCAATATAAATGATAATATCATTTCTGATGAATTTCATCAAACAGAACTTCTAAAGCGCCGTCTCATGTCGTTGGAACTTTCATCATGTCTACAGATGTCCATTCCATGGATAATATTGAACTGTCGTGTCCCTGCAACAGTTTCAAACACAATACATCAGCATTAATTTATCTGGCTGAGCGCGTGCGCGCGTGTGAGCACTATGTGTGTGTGAGAGAGAGAGAGAGTGAGAGAGAGAGTGTGTGTGTGCGTGTGCGTGTGTGTGTGTGTGTACATGTGTGTGTGTGTGTGTGTGTGTGTACATGTGTGTGTGTGTGTGCGTGTGTGTGTGTGTGTGTGTGTGTGTGTGTGTGTGTGTGTGTGTGTGTGTGTGTGTGTGTGTGTGTGTGTGTGTGTGTGTGTGTGGAGATTGCCACGCAGTCCAGATGGTAAAGCTCTCTACAGAGCCTGAAACATATTTTAAAATCTTTGGTGATCAACTTTCTCTATTCCCCCATCTCCTCTCCCTGTTTCTGAGTTAACACACGCATACGCGCACACACACACACACACACGCACGCACACACGCGCACTCACACACACACACACACACACACACAAACACACACACGCACGCACGCACGCACACACACACGCGCACGCACGCACACCCACACACCCACACACACAAATAACCCCCCCCCCTCCCCTACACACACATATACACACACGCGCGCACACGCACACACGGACACACGCGCGCGCGCGCACTCACACACTCCACACACACACACACACTTCCTTGGCAGAGAAACATAAGACTTCAACGGTTCGCCTGGCACGGTTACTGCGGCTACTTTTTAATCCGGACAAAAAATGTGTACTTGTCTGTCTCTGCTCACATCCTCATCTCCTTTTTCCCTCCCTGTGTGTGTGTGTGTGTGTGTGTGTGTAAGATAGTTTTTACATCCGGCCCTGAGAAAAAAAGAAGAAAAGATATATATGCGCGCGCGCACGCGCGTGTGTGTGTGTGTCTGTATGTGTGTGTTTGTGTGTATATGTCTGTCTGTCTGTTTGTTTGTGTCTGTGTTTGCATGTGCGTGCACATACGTGCATGCGTGTGTGTGTGTGTGTGTGTGTGTGTGTGTGTGATGTAAGCCTGCGTGCGCCCATTCGCCTGTGTGTTGCGAGAGTGCGTGATTGCGCCTTTGTGTGTATGCACACAATTGTTTTGCGAGAGAGCGCACATGCGTGTGTGCGTATGTGAGCGCGCGAGTAGTGTGCTTGTGTGCGGCGCGTCTGCATGTATGCGCATACGTTCGTGTATGTGTGTGCGCTTTCTTGGTGTGTTCATACATTCGCCTAAAAAGAAGCTAGCGCACGTGTTTGTGTGCGCGCGTGCGTGTTTGCGTTGGTGTAGAAATATAAGCCCACAAAGCCACACGATACTCGTCTCGTTTTAATTAATAAAGCGCTGAGGAAAAAAAAAATCAAATCTGGCAACCAGATTTTATTTGACGCTTATGGGCTGTGTAAATTTAAGGCGCTAGCTGTATTGAACAGGTGTTACCACGGATTGGTTTTTAAGAGATATAGCTTACATATGGGTAGTAATTATATCATTCCTGTTTTGTTGTTATTGTTGCTTTTTTATGTTTGTTTTGTTTTTTTGTTGTTGTTTTTTGTGTGTTTTTTTTTGTTTGTTTTTTGTTGTTGGGTTTGTTTGTTTTTTCGTTTTTTTTCAATTATCACCCTGGAAGAGAACATTCAAGCAAGCCATTCACAGGAAAGTAAGTGTAAGAAAAGATAAGGAGAATACTTCCATTTAATACCGTAAGAGACAGAAAGGAAGGAAAGAATGAATGGGAGGAAGGAAGGAGGGAAAGCAATGAAGGTAGGGTGGCAAACCAAGGAAGGTAGAGGGGTGGTGTATGAAAGAAAAGTGACCAAATCAACAATGGGAAGGGGGAGAGAAATCTGTTAATCTGTTACTCTTGGAAGTTCAGATTTATCAGTCAAACATCCTCTGCTGTGTTGTGTTGTGTTGTGTTGTGTTGTGCTGTGCTGTGCTGTGCTGTGTTGTGTTGAGTTGTTGTGTTGTGTTGCGTTCTGGTCTCTTCTCTTCAGTTCACAACGTGGAGTGATGGCCTAGAGGCAACGCGTCCGCCTAGAAAGCGAGAAAATCTGAGCGCGCTGGTTCGAATCACGGCTCAGCCGCCGATATTTTCTCCCCATCCACTAGACCTTGAGTGGTGGTCTGGACGCTAGTCATTCGGATGAGACGATAAACCGAGGTACCGTGTGCAGCATGCACTTAGCGCACGTAAAAGAACCCACGGCAACAAAAGGGTTGTTCCTGGCAAAATTATGTAGAAAAATCCACTTCGATAGGAAAAACAAATAAAACTGCACGCAGGAAAAAATACAAAAAAAAATGGGTGGCGCTGTAGTGTAGCGACGCGCTCTCCCTGGGGAGAGCAGCCCGAATTTCACACATAGAAATCTGTTGTGATAAAAAGAAATACAAATACAAATACGTCCCGATGCAAAAGCTTCCATGGATGTTGTACTGCCCTGCACATGCAGGTGTGAAGGAAAATGAAAAGCTGACAGAATTGATGGTAGCGCCAGAACAAGCCACCTTCATCTGAAAAAAAGAAGAAAAAGAAAAATGTTTTATTTCAATGTGATGGCGGAATCCGTTCTTTTGTTTACGTCGAGCCGTGTGAGAAGTACAAAAAAAAGAAGAAAAAAAAAGAAAGAGAGTGAGAACATAACACAGAAAATATTCATTAACATAAAATGATTATTGAACAAGTTTGTTTGTCTGGTATATCAAGTCCAAATAACCAGAATTTTGTGTTTAAAAAAGTTGTTTGAAATCTTTTTAGATGCAAAAGGCCCCGATACAATGAGGCACATTCCCAAACAGCTTGCGTTTCATTCGTCGTCTGCTATGTACATGTACGCAGCATTGCACATTACTTGCCTTCTCGGTAAACCGATTTCATCCGGGGACTTTTATCATGCGCATGCAGACGGCTTTTCGTGCCAATGTAAGTTTAAATCTATTTTTCTGTCGATTTTTTATTTATTTTACTTTGTCGATTGTTTGACTGATCAAAAGATTGGCAGATTTGATAGTGACAGTGTACATGACCTGACTACGCACAAATTTGTGGCTGTTGAATCAAATTGACAAAAATGACGACGAGGCAAACATGGTAATTTCGTATTTTGGTATCGAGAGACCAATTCCAGCAGCGAATTTCGAATATATTTGAAACGATCTTACCAGTGGTAAATGTTGTGATCCATTTTCTGTGGTATTCAAATCTTTGGGGATTACTGTACTTCGTCTTTTTTGCGCAGATTCAGTCGCTATACAAAGATGCAGCCAACTATCTAAGCTGACGAAATTGTCTGCATTTTTGCATTTATTCAGCCTGTGCCAATCAGAGAACCGCTCTGTCGTTACCTCAACAACGCAAAGGTAAACAAACAACATGGCGGCTTGAGTCAACTGTCTGTTCGTGTTCACGACACGGGTCATTTTGCGTTGTTTTTAACTTTAAACCTAGCTGTTGACTGGAAGGGTGAATTACGTGTTACATGTAATTTATAACGTTGTAAAACGCACGAGAATTTTCACCGAAGTAGGTCCAGTTTAGCATACTAAAATAAGAATGTGCTCATTGTGTCTGATTTTGATGTGAACGAAAATTCCGATGGGAGAAGAGACATGAACGTACGAGTAGGCGACCCATTTGTTGCTGGCCCTCTTGGAACTCGTGGATGTGCAGAGTCATGGAAGTGGTCACACGATTTTGTTTTCAAACAGCTCATCGTGTTTTTTGTGTATAAAGTGCCCCCACCTCCCCTAACACACACACACACACACACACACACGCACGCACGCACGCACACACACACGCACGCACGCACGCACGCACGCACGCACGCACGCACGCACACACACACACACACACACACACACACACATGCGTTTTGTTTTCAAACACCTTATTGTGTTTTCGATGTATAAAGTGCCCCCTCCTCCCCTAACACACACACACACACACACACACACACACACACACACACACACACACACATGCGTTTTGTTTTCAAACACCTAATCGTGTTTTCGATGTATAAAGTGCCCCCTCCTCCCCTAACACACACACACACACACACACACAGGAATGTCTAATCACAGTTGGACTTCCTTTCACTTGTTTTCCCAACCGATCTGTATCAGTTGTGTCTGATGAGACCAATGCAATGACTCATGACATCAGGTGTTACAGAGGCCAGGAAGAAGACCATTTTGAGCCAACCACACGTGGATGAAATCGCTCAGGGACCATTTCTTGTGGAGCACCAACACTGGAGTTTACTTATACTCTTGGGTTATAAGATCGATTGTCCACATACATCCTCTTTGAGACATTTATCCAGTAAGGTGAGTCCATTTTACTTTCAGTTTGTTTTCATTGTTTATTTTAGTTCACAAACATAACGCATTTCTCTATTGCAAGTAAAATCATTGAAGTGAAATCAATGGCAAGCCCCCCCCCCCCCCCCCCCCCCCCACCTGTCCCCCCAAATGATAAATATATAAGAATAATGAAAGGACATTAAAACATGTCCCTTTCTGAATGTCTGTCTAATTTTTTTTTTCTTGTAAACTGACTCTTCTTCTTTTTTACCAATCATTCAACCATTATCCAACTGTAATATTACTAACAAGCCCAATTTTAAGCCAAAATTGACCATACATGTATGGTCCATCTGGTGGCTGCGCAATGATTACTTGGGCATAATGGTACAACCTGGTGATCTTACCATCTTGTGGCTACTTTTAATCTTCGGTATTTGGTCTGTGATACCCATTCGCTGTGTTTCTCTCTCTCTCTCTCTCTCTAGCTTTTTTTCTGACTGTTGATACTAAATAAAATGAATACAGCAAATCTGCAGAGAAGTAGAAAATATGTATTATTCAAAGAAACTTACCTTCACTGATTGGCCTTTCGAGACATGAAATCTACAGTAAAGGAGAAGCTTTAGAGAAACAAAGCAGCTATATGATAGCTCAATAGTACAGAATAAACCAAGAGAGCACAACATTCCTGAGTAACAACTCTTCAGTTTAGATTCTTCCCCAAAACGTTCCACGGTGAGAGAAAAAAAAATCATTTACATCTGCACGCGTGGCATGAATCTTGAAATATTCGCTTCAAAACTTACAATCCGCTGACTAAAAAAACCTGCTCGGTTTCATTTTCGTATGCCCACTGTATCGCTGCAGGAGCCTGCAACAAACCAGGCTTTTAAAAGTTTTGTTCCATGTTGCCAACAAAAAAAAAGGTGACATCCGTCGCCATTTCAATTCAAGCGAATGCATTTATGTTTCGAGCTGCCGTTGCATGAAGCAGGGAAAATAAAGCAACAGACAACATGTGACGTCGTGTGTTTATTGACATGTGAATTTCATGTCATGTGATGTTTGTTTGTTTTGTTTTGTTGGTGGTGTTTTGTTTGTGCTGTTTTCACCTTATTTGCCATGCAGAATGAAGAATGTACTGTTATTGTTATTGTTGTTGTTGGTGGTGGTGGTGGTGGTGGTGATGCTACTACTACAAGCCTTCATCCACGGTGATTTTTCTTCGATGATATTCTTACAGTGAATGTAAGAATTTATCTGCGTGATATGTTCTCTATTTTTTTGTAATTACGAATACCTGCTCCTTGACTTTCAGTACGAAGAAGGTGATGTCATGTCATTTTACTGACGTGGTGTTTGAGCGACTGCGTGTTGTCATTGCCCACATGAAACATCTTTGTAGTAAGCAAAGCAAAATGAATACTAAAGACGTTTTGACACTTACTTGACGTTGAAACTGAATCTCTCTGTCTCTGTCTCTCTCTGTAGTTAATGTCAGTAATATTTCAAAGTCTCTCTCTCTCTCTCTCTCTCTCTCTCTCTCTCTCTCTCTCTCTCTCTCTCTCTCTATATATATATATATATATATATATATATATATATATATATACCTTTCTCGTCCCAGTTCCTCCTGTTCCACGCTTTGTCATCTCTCTGTCCTTCCTTCTGTTCTTCCTGTTCCACTCATCCCTATAACTCTTCTGTTCTTCCTGTTCCACTCATCCCTATAACTCTTCTGTTCTTCCTGTTCCACTCATCCCTATAACTCTTCTGTTCTTCCTGTTCCACTCATCCCTATAACTCTTCTGTTCTTCCTGTTCCACTCATCCCCATAACTCTTCTGTTCTTCCTGTTCCAGTCATCCCCATAACTCTTCTGTTCTTCCTGTTCCACATCCCATAACTCTTCTGTTCTTCCTGTTCTACATCCCCATAACTCTTCTGTTCTTCCTGTTCCACTCATCCCCATAACTCTTCTGTTCTTCCTGTTCCACTCATCCCCATAACTCTTCTGTTCTTCCTGTTCCACTCATCCCCATAACTCTTCTGTTATTCCTGTTCCACTCATCCCTATAACTCTTCTGTTCTTCCTGTTCCACTCATCCCCATAACTCTTCTGTTCTTCCTGTTCCACTCATCCCTATAACTCTTCTGTTCTTCCTGTTCCACTCATCCCTATAACTATTCTGTTCTTCCACTCATCCCCATAACTCTTCTGT
>NC_134878.1:5778667-5786167 GCF_041734735.1 Babylonia areolata | reverse complement strand
TGTCTGGTCCCCCGCCCCCACCCTCCGGACACCATCTCTCCTTGGCTTTTTGACTGTCTGTCTGTCTGTCTGTTTGTTAGCCTCTGCCTGTCTCTGTCGGTCTGTCTGTGTAAGTCCCTAAATTTGTCATTAACTCTCTCTCTCTCTCTCTGTCCCTCTCTCTGTGTCTTTCTCTCTCTTTCTCTCTCTCCCCTCCATCTCTCTCTCTCTCCCTCTTTTTCTCTCTCCCTCTACCTTTGCCCCCCCCCCCCCCCCCCCCCCCCAACCCTCTCTCTCTCTCTAAGACTGCTGTTGTACATTGTGAGTCTGTCCACTTGTATCGACTGAAAACGTTAATGGGGGTCGACATGAAAACACCAAATGATTTGGTGTATGGGGAGACAAACCGATATCCCATCTATATAAATTCTGCTTTGAGTTGTGTCTGTTATTGGTTGAAATTGTTAAAAATGAATAATAATAGACTACCACGTAAATTGTATGATACGATATACGATTTAGACCTCAGGGGAAAAAGAAATTGGGTATCAGATATACGAATATGTCTTTGTGAATTTGGATTTGGGTATGTGTGGGCGTTTCAAGAGGCTGGGGAAGAGAATATGTTTTTGAAAACGTTTCGTCAGCGTTTAATAGATTGTAGATGGCAAAACGGGGAGGAGCATGTTCATTCGAGTGACAGATTCGATTTGTACAGAGTTTACACTTCTACCCATTTAGTTAAGAACTATCTTCTGTCTGATATGAACTGACATCTGCGATTTATTTTTAACTAGATTTAGATTTGGTATTTCCGGAATAAATGTGCACAGGTACCGTTATAAAAATGCATGCAATGCAGAAATTTTATGTCCTTTGTGCAAGAAATCAACTGTGGACGAAGTTCATTTTTCAGTGTCCTGCTCTCAGTGATGTGCGTTTGAAACCTATTCCAAAAAAGTATTATGAGTATCCATGTTTGTTTAGACTGTTTATTGATGGCATCTCCTGATGATGGTGTAATGCGTAGCCTGGCATGGTATCTGTGCAGAGCTTTTAAGTTACTGTCTTAATTTCTTTAATTTACTAGAATGCAAAAGCAGTAGTGCAGACGCTAACAGTTCCAGTGACAGATGCAGAATTTGTTATCGCCCCCTATTCATATGGGGCTGTTGCCTTAAAGGAATAAATCATCTGAATCTGAATCTCCCTCTCTCTCGATCTCTGAATGGATTTTTCATGTCCAGAGCATGAAAGAGCAAGTCCATCTACGTATCGCGAAGTTCACCCAGCAGTTATGAACATTATGAAAGCTGAGCAGACCTGACACTGCTTCCTCATCTTCTTTCGTGGGCTGCGAATCCCACATTCACTCGTATAGTGCACGAGTGGGCTTTTACGTGCAGGACTGTCTTTATCCCAGCTGGTGAAGTTCTTGTTTCCATAACCCACCGAACGCTGACATGGATTACGGGGATCATTAACATGCGCACTTAATCTTCAGCATTCGTAGACACACAATGGGGGTCCAGGCACTAGCAGATATGTGTATCTGTTGACCCGGGAGATCGGAAAAATCTCACCAGGTGCCGTGACCGAGACCGCGATTCGAACCTATGACCCTCAGATTGAAAAGTTCAACGCTTTAACCACTTGGCTGGTGAGTCCGTCGCCACTGCTTGTATCACTGATGCAGCCATATTCATCTTTTTTTTTTTTTTTCTTTTTTGATGGTATACCTTTCGTGTTGTTGTTTGTTTGTTATTTCGTGGACCATAAAACAAGATAGGTATATATGGACAAATCATTTCATAAGTTGTTAAATTGAACCATACGAAAACAACAGACAGCAGCACCGGGAACAATGCAATTATTATCTGTGTCACATGTCGCACACAGACGCCTTTGTTGTGATTGTTTATCATTGTTGCTGTTCTTCTGTTATCGTCGAAGTCCCAGTGTCATTGATTGTCATTAATTGCTTTTAATTGCTCTCTCTCTCTCTCTCTCTCTCTCTCTCTCTCTCTCTCTCTCTCTCTCTCTCTCTCAATAACTTGGCACCACATTATCTACATTTGATTAACCGAGCCTCATGCCGATACGGTTCGAACAAGTACATTTTACCACGCACCCGCATTGATATGTTCCAAACAAGTTTTGCATTTTCAGGTGTATCCTGTATACACTCATTCCCTGTACACATACAAACGAGCAGTTCTCTACCTACTTTCATGCCATACCTCCATAAATGTCTTCAAATCTTCCAACCATAAATGACTCAGATATGGAAGCGACCATTGGCAGTAACAATGAGGGCATTTATACTTATTGGATCCGTTGTCATTCTTTCTCCTTGTTCCTGTTTTGCTCTTGTTCTTGTTCTTGTCCTAATTTCTGTACATTCACTTTGTTTTGTTTGCTTGTTTGCATTTCTTCATTTTCTCTCCTAACTTGTGTGCATACATGAATATATTCATTCCATTCCATTATGGTGGTGACAATAGCTGTTGTGTAAGCGATATTGATGATGGTAGTAGAAATTTTAGTATTAATTACAACAACTGTCTACGTGGTGGATTTGATGATAACAACAATGTGACCTTCAGTTATCCGGTTGTCGACACTGATGACACAGTTCTCTTACCCCCCCCCCCCCCCCCACCCCCCACGCCCACCGCAATTCCCCCCTCCTCCCCCCCCCTCTCTCTGTGACTTATCCATCTGGGAATCTGTGTGTGTATGTGTGTGTGTGTGTGTGTGTGTGTGTGTGTGTGTGTGTGCGTGTGTTCCTTCTGCAGGACTTGTTTCTGTTTTGTTTTTTCTTCCCTCTTTCTCCCCTCTCCATGAAATATACGAGGGTCATTCAATAAATAAGGTGAATTTTTCGGTATAAGGACTTCTAATACAGATAGAAGCTTCTTTTTCACATGGATTTAATTTGTTTTGCAGATTAAAAAAAACTTTGAGAGTTTTCGCGATTAACAAAGATGGCCGACCAAGAAGCATGCTCCAGGATTGAACAGCGGTCAGTTATCAAGTTTTTGGTTGCTGAAGGGTGCAAACCAGTTGAAATTCATAGGAGAATGTCAACTGTGTATGGTGCCACATGTTTCAGCCGAAAAAATGTCTACAAGTGGGCTAAATTGTTTAAAGAAGGACGGAGCAGTGTTGAGGATGAAGACAGGCCTGGAAGGCCTACAGAAGTGAGGTCTCCTGAGGTGATCGAATCAGACAATGACCTCATTCAGTCTGACAGAAGGGTGACAGTGGATGACATTGCAAGGACTTTGAGCTTATCTGTTGGGACAGCACACAAAATTGTCCATGATGACCTTGGCTACTCGAAGGTCAGCTGCTGGTGGGTGCCAAAGATGCTTACTCCAGAGCACAAACAGAGGAGGGTCGAGTTGTCCCAGCAGTGTCTCTGCCGCTATGAGAAGGATGGTGATGAGTTTCTGAAGAAGGTGGTCACATGTGACGAGACATGGGTTTGGCACTATGAGCCTGAGTCCAAACGGCAGTCCATGGAGTGGAAGCACGTAGGCTCTCCAGTGAAGAAGAAGTTCAAGTCCCAGCGGTCCACGAGGAAGGTGATGCTCACCGTTTTTGGGGATATGCAAGGCCCAATCACCATTTCATTCCTTGAGAAAGGAAGCACTGTGAACAGTGCCAACTACTGTGAACTGCTGAGGCAGGTCAAGAAAGACATAAAGAACAAACGCAGGGGTCATCAGTCAGAAGGAGTCATCTTGCATCATGACAACGCAAGGCCTCACACAGCGGCCCGAACGGTGCAGACCATCAACGAGCTGGGCTGGGAACTGCTCCCTCATCCCCCTTACAGCCCAGACCTTGCCCCTTCAGACTTTCACCTGTTTGGTCCCTTGAAAGCGTTCACGAGAGGCACGAAGTTTGAAAGTGACGATGAAGTCAAAAGTGTTGTGAGCGACTGGCTGAGACATCAGTCCAAAGATTTTTACGCTGAGGGAATACGGAAGCTTGTGCACAGATGGGAAAAGTGTGTGACAGTGCTGGGAGACTACGTTGAAAAATTTTTAAAAAAGAAGTAAGCTTCTATCTGTATTAGAAGTCCTTATACCGAAAAATTCACCTTATTTATTGAATGACCCTCGTATATATGTGTTATTGTAACTGACGTAGATTAGCAAAGTCAGATTGGAAGGATGGGCCATGCCCCAAACGTCTTAATCCTTGAATGAAAAACGTTTTGAGTTCTGAGTTTTTTCTCTGTCTCTCTCTGTTTCTGTCTGTCTTTGTCTCTCTCTCTCTTATCCATCTGTCAATTCGTGTGTGTGTGTGTGTGTGTGTGTGTGTGTGTGTGATCTTGATCATATTCCAACTGCAGGACTTGTTTCTGTTTTGTTTTCTTTCTTCTCTCTTTCTCCGCTTTCCATTAAATATATATGTGTTATTGTAACTGACGTAGATTAGCAAAGACAGATTGGAAGGATGGCGCATGCCTAAAATCTTAATCCTTGAATAAAAAACGTTTTGAGTTCTGAGTTTTTTCTCTGTCTCTCTCTGTTTCTGTCTGTCTCTGTCTCTCTCTCTCTCTCTTATCCATCTGTCAATTCGTGTGTGTGTGTGTGTGTGTGTGTTCTTGATCATATTCCAACTGCAGGACTTGTTTCTGTTTTTTCTTTCTTCTCTCTTTCTCCCCTTTTCATTAAATATATATATTTTTGTGTTATTGTAACTGACGTAGATTAGCAAAGACAGATTGGAAGGATGGCCCATGCCTAAAATCTTAATCCTTGAATAGAAAAACGTTTGATTTCTGAGCTCTCTCTCTCTCTCTCTCTCTCTCTCTCTCTCTGTCTGTCTGTCTGTCTGTCTTTGTTTCCCGGTTTCTTTCTTATTTTCATCTCTTTATTTTAATCATTCACGTTTTTTTCTTTCTGTTTTCTTTTATTTCTTTTTCTTTCCTTTTCGTTTGGTTTTGTTTCTTTCCGACCTCCTTTACTTTTTTTTTTTAATCAACAAACAGTAATACATCAATTAACAATAAAGAGTGGCAACTCTCTCTGTTTACAAGGTGCACAACTTCAAGTCAATGTTGCTTATGCAACCAATTCAGCTCGCACACGGTAAATAAAAAGAAAATAAAAGAAAACAAAACAAAACAAACAAAAAAACAACCCCACATTGGAACAATCCCAGACATTTCCTCCAAAAAGGGAGCTGCGGCCTTGTCCTTGTACCCACCATTCGACTGTGTGGTCCCAAAACCTTTCCCAGTTTAGCCCATGGCATTCCCAGGTCTGGGTACGAGCCAGCCACTGGCCGACAAATGAACTCACGTCTCCTGTTATTCGAACCCTCGTCCTTCTAGTTCGTTGGTCGACTTCTTTGTTTCTTCCTTCATCTAAAAAATATTGTTCGTTGTCTTTTTGTTGTTGTTGTTGTTGTTGTTGTTTTCCCCTTCTTTTCCCTCTTTTGACACATTTTAACCCCACCCCCCACCCCCCGCCCCTTTCTGTCCCTCGGTTTTCTTTCCGTATCCTCCCTCTTCTGTGTGTGTGTGTCTCTCTCTGTCTGTCTGTCTGTCTGTCTCTCTCTGTCTGTCTGTCTGTCTCTCTCTCTGCTTAAAAATGATGAAGTTAAGGAAGATCACAATGTACAGTGTGATATTGTGTGCATCACACATTGAAGTATTACAATACCCCCCTCCCACACCCACCTCGTTCTGAATGGTGGTCAATAGTCAAAGTTCAGTAAAACATTTTCGTTCGTTCGTTTGCTCTCTCTCTCTCTCTCTCTCTCTCTCTCTCTCTCTCTCTCATCTTTCCTTTCTCTGTTTTGAGTTTTCCAGATTTCTCAATTCAAACCTTAAAACATTTAACCAACCACCGAAAAAAAAAAGAAGAAGAAAAGAAAGAAAGAAGTAGCATTAGCAGCGAGAGCAGCTTGCTTGCCGACACGTGAAAGTGGGGTCGGGGGGGCTGGGGGGGGGGGGTACAGGGTGGAAAAGGATCCCCACTCGGATCACTTTATTCTAACCTGACCCGAAGCTCCGAGAAAGTGTGTCTCATGTCTCGCCTGCACCTGCCTTGTCTGTCACTGTGTCCTGTCTGGTTCCTCTGCACTGCGGGCTGTTAGCCCGGGACCACCACCCCCACCCTACCCTACCCCTTCCTCCTGAATAGTTTTATTCAGCTCCCCTCCCGCCCCCGTTAAAAAACAAAACAAAACAAAACAAAAAAAACCCCACACAAATCCTTCATTTGGGGGCGGGGGGGGGGGGGGGGGGGGGTGACATTCATCCGCATACTCTTGTTTGTGTGGACAATCACTCTCTCTGTCTCTCTCTGTCTCTGGTTGCACGCAGTTTTTGTCTCTATCCCTCTTTAACTCTCCACCTCTGTCATTTTCATTACTGTATGTTTGATTGCCTTTTCATGTTGATATCAAACTGCGTGGATGAGAAAATTTCTTACCCACTCACCACCCCAACCGATTTACAGGATTTTGTTGTTGTTTTTCTGATCATTAGTTTTAATGTGTACGCCTAAAGTGTTCTCATGTGGATAGGCAGGTGGATTTTTTCATTAAGATTGCTTTGTGTCCTGACTCTTGATCTATCTGTCCCAGTTTGTTTTGTTTGGGTTTTTATTTTCTGTTGTCTCCATCAATTTGTCTGTCAATGTGTGCGTGTGTGTGTGTGTGTGTGTGTGCGTGTGTGTGCGTGCGTGTGTGTGTGTGTGTGTATATGTGTGTGTGTGTGTGTGTGTGTGTTTCTCTTGCCTCTGTCTGTCTCTGTATCTCTCTTTCACACTACCACTATCTCCGTACACACTCCCTCCGCCCCTTCCCTCTTTCCTCTTTCAATATATCTGCATAGGCGCACGCATGCACGTGCAGACATTGACAGCGGCTGACAGACAAACAGACAGAAGATAGCGTCAAGGAGGAGAAGAGAGCAAAACGAAAGAAAAGGGGTGTTTCTGCTTAGTACGTAGTGCCTAGGGGGGGCTGGGGGAGGGGGGCGGGGGGAGAAAAGTGCAGAGCGAAACAAAACACACACACACACACACACACACACACACACACACACACACACACAACGTGTTTCTTTATAGTAATAGCGCCTACGGGGCAGAAAAGATCAAAGCGAAACAAAACAAAAGCGACATAAGAAAGGAGTGGTTCTGTGAAAAGAGGGGGAGGGTAGGAGTGGATCATTTGGCTGTCCTCGAGGAAGGTGCACACCATATATATCTTTCCTCTACCCCACATCCCCGCCCCCCTTTTTCCTTCTTCTTCCGCGCACTTCCTCCCCCCCCTCCCCCCATGACCTCCTCCCCACACGTCCCAACGCCCTCCCCCCCCCTCCTCCTTCACTCCTACACCCCCCCTTCCCTCCTGTCTCACACCCTGTTGCCTGCTGTGCTCACACTCTCACCCCACCGTTCTCCTACCTTTTCATCCACTCCATCTTCCTTGAACTGAAGTGCTCTTTTTTTTCTTTTTAAGGTCGGGTGGAGGTTGGGTGGCGGTGGA
>NC_134878.1:5758667-5773667 GCF_041734735.1 Babylonia areolata | reverse complement strand
CGGGCCCGCCCCGGTTAGTCTTTATATACTGCACCAAACCTTCTTAAAAGAACAACAACAAAGATTAAAATAGGTGGTTCAAAGTGATGTATGTTAGTGCATCACTAAATTCCAAACATTTGCCACTTTGATTTCATCGAATTTGTGTGTTGTATTTCTCTATACACAAACAATTTGATTGTAATCTGAAATGAGCAAAGAAAGCTTCATTGTACGAATTTTTTTTTTTTAAAGATGCAATGACAACGTACATACTTAAAACTGACGATCCACCAAAGCCGGTCACTTATCTCGAAAACCGATGGTTCATCAGATAATGACGTGTTTTTTGTGTTAAGACTGAACGATGACGTGTTTTGTGTGTCAAGTCTGCACATTGACGCACTTTGCCTCCTGACAGTTTTATTTCAGGCTGTATTTTTGCATGTGAGCCCATGAAAAAGGGATATAAACACATCCTAAGGCGGTCACTATGTTGAATCACAGGTGAAAATCCGGCACGAACTCAAGGCCTGACAGGGTCGGTAATTATGCGAAGGACAATAACTTCTGAGTCTACGACGTCCTTTCCTGTGCTCCCATATTCTTACTGGCTTACTTATTCACTGACACCAGTTTCAAGTTTCTCTCTTAACACACACACACACACACACACACACACACAGTATTCGTCCCTATATTCAGGATTTTCTTGCATAATGGGGTATTTGGTCGTTCACAAATCTCTGAATACTGTCATTGATTACAGGAGCTTTCCTAAGGACACGCGTGAAAAAATGTCATGATGACCTGCATTGTCGAGAAAAAAAAATCCTCGGCTTAACTCACTCAGTACGGCCAGTCCTCTCTTCTCCTCTACACAGACCCCTCGGATGTCCAGTGGGTGTCTGAATGACCCAACCTTTAGCTTACGCCGTCAGAATTGTGGTATTCTTTGTCAACATTCACCTCTTCAGTATAAGAGCCTTCCGCGTGCAATATTTTGATGATGGTAATTGGGATGAAATGCTGTTAACGTCGTCTCTTTCGCCGTTCGTATGGCCGGAGAGAGTTAACTCGTGTTCATATCTGTAGGATTCCTCCCAGACCCGGATAACATCTTACATTCATTTCTAGACAGATAGAAAGTCTGCATCTTTCTATACTATTCGGGCATACAGTTGCAAGGAAATTTATTATCATTATTCAATGACAGGTCAAACCTGTCCCAAAAGTTCAACTTAGATTTGTCTATTTGATGTCAAGCTTTGAGCTGGGGGAAATATTAGCTTGGGGCCATGTTCACCGTCTCTGGGGTAATGGTAGCAGTTGGCTTCGTTCTGGCTATCCCTTGGGAAATGGTAACCTGGGGCTAGATTTGTTCCTGGGAAAACATAAGCCAGTGGCTACAACCCTGGGAATGCTTACAGTTGGGCCAAAAGCAAAATGACAGCTATATGATCAGTGGTTTCTCCATTACAGTGGGAAGTCACTTTCAGCATAGTCTGTTGTGAAGGACTATGACTCTCAACCGAGGAAGCAAGACTGCACTGGCTCTTAGTGCTGCAGCCCTGGGGGCTAGCTGACCTTTGGAAAACCATCCCAACGCCGACTGTCCTAAAACCCTCTTGGCCGAGAGAGTGGGGGTGTAACTTGGGCAAGACAATCTACACTATAATCAAATTCTAGCCCAGACAGTTGGAATAGCAGTTGCCACCTCTGCTGTTCTGGTGGTCATAGTCGGACACGACTGACAATCATACATCCCTGGGGAAATGTAGCTTGTGGCTACATTCTGGTTATCCCTGGGGAATGGTAGCTTGTGGCTACATTCTGGTTATCCCTGGGGGAATGGTAGCTTGTGGCTACATTCTGGTTATCCCTGGGGGAATGGTAGCTTGTGGCTACATTCTGGTTATTCCTGGGGAAATGGTAGCTTGTGGCTACATTCTGGTTATCACTAAGGAAATGGTAGCTTGTGGCTACATTCTGGTTATCACTAAGGAAATGGTAGCTTGTGGCTACATTCTGGTTATCCCTGGGGAAATGGTAGCTTGTGGCTACATTCTGGTTATCCCTGGGGGAATGGTAGCTTGTGGCTACATTCTGGTTATCCCTGGGGAAATGGTAGCTTGATGCTACATTCTGGTTATCCCTGGGGAAATGGTAGCTTGTGGCTACATTCTGGTTATCCCTGGGGAAATGGTAGCTTGATGCTACATTCTGGTTATCCCTGGGGGAATGGTAGCTTGTGGCTACATTCTGGTTATCCCTGGGGAAATGGTAGCTTGATGCTACATTCTGGTTATCCTTGGGGAAATGGTAGCTTGTGACTACATTCTAGTTATCCCTGGGGAATGTTAGCTTGTGGCTACATTCTGGTTATCCCTGGGGAAATGGTAGCTTGATGCTACATTCTGGTTATCCCTGGGGGAATGGTAGCTTGTGGCTACATTCTGGTTATCCCTGGGGGAATGGTAGCTTGTGGCTACATTCTGGTTATCCCTGGGGAAATGGTAGCTTGTGGCTACATTCTGGTTATCACTAAGGAAATGGTAGCTTGTGGCTACATTCTGGTTATTCCTGGGGAAATGGTAGCTTGTGGCTACATTCTGGTTATCCCTGGGGAAATGGTAACATTCTCCAAAAGACTGCCAGTAGATGATGATATCCCCGTCAAGATAAGGATTCACAACCGTCCCCCAGAAGAGAAAGAGAAGATTTGGAACAAAGTGAGGAGAAGGCGAAACGTCACGAGACACAGAAGGTGAAGGCTCGTTTGTTTTTTGGGTTTTTGACTCACTTGTGTAAACAAAGTGAGTCTATGTTTTAACCCGGTGTTCGGTTGTCTGTGTGTGTGTGTGTGTGTTTCTGTGTGTCCGTGGTAAACTTTAACATCGACATTTTCTCTGCAAATAATTTGTCAGTTGACACCAAATTAGGCATAAAAATAGGAAAAATTCAGTTCTTTTTAGTCATCTTGTTTAAAACAATATTGCACCTCCGGGATGGGCACAAGAAAATAAAAAATGAAGCCTAATGATATGCAAACTGCATTTACTGTTGTATTTATATTTTTTGTATTCTCTGAACTTGGCACTTTGATCTGATATTCGACCCAACAACAAGAGCAGTCATAATATCATTTTTTTGTTCAAACAGGAACTTCTTTTGCTAAGCATGGAAGTTTTATTTATTTTGCAAACGTTTTGGTGCAGATAGTAAAAAAAGGGAAATTACTCTAATTAATGCTAGGGGACTTAATTTGACAAAACTTCCATGCTTAGCAAAAAAAGTTCCTGTTTGAACAAAAAATGATAATAATGACAGATCTTTTGTTGGGTCGAATATCAGATCAAAGTGCCAAGTTTAGAGAATACAAAAAATATAAATATAACAGTAAATGCATTATACTCAATACATAAAAAGCTTGGATTTTTTTTTTTTAAAAGTGTATCACAAGTAAGTCTTGAAGGCTTTGCCTCTCTTGTTTTTTTTTTTTACATTAAACCTTGTGAACCTGTCCGCCTGTTCGGACACACACACACACACACACACACACAGGTTTGCCGTTGAACCCTAAACTTCCCAGACTGCAGCCACTTTTAAGTGGTAACTAGCCAGGGAGAATGTAAATTCGAAAGCTGCAAGAAGCCCATACAACAAGCCTTTCTGTGCGGGATATACGGGATGGGGTGGGAAGGGAGGGTGTGTGTTGGTGGGGGGCAGGGAGTGGTGGGGAGGGGGGGGGGGGGGTTGTTGGGAGGGATGAAGGTGGTCGAGAGGGAGAGTGCAGGTGGAAACGGGGTGTGGGAGGGGGAGGAGTAAGGGTGAGTGGAATGGGGTTATCGGAATGACTAGTTGGGGTCTGGATTCACCACGCCTTCTCTGAGGGAAAGGTCAATGGGCCAGAGTGGCGCGCTGGTTTAAGGGCATCTGTTTTACACATACGCAGAGTTATTGATTCTCTGTTTTACACAAAGGTTAATGATTGTTTTACACAGATGCAAGGTAAATGACTGTCTATTTTACATAGACGCAAGATTAATAAATTGTCTGTTTTAAACAGATGCAATGTCAATAATTGTTTTAAACGCATACGAAAATTAATGATTGTCAATTTTACACATACGCAAGATTAATGATTGTCTGTTTTACACAGACGCATGTTTAATGATTGTTTTAAACACATTCGCAAGATTAATAAGTGTCTGTTTTACATAGACGCCAGGTTAATAATTGTTCTACACAGACGCAAGATTAATGGTTGTTTTACACAGATGCAAGGTTGATAATATTCTGTTTTGCACAGACGCAAGGTTGATAATTGTCTGTTTCACGCAGACGCAAGGTTAATGATTGTCTGTTTTACACAGACGCAAGGTTGATAATTGTCTGTTTTGCACAGACGCAAGGTAATGATTCTTTTGAACACATACGCAAGGAAGTACACACACATGTCTACATGAATCTACGCGAGCGCGCGCAAACACGCGCGCACACGCACATCAACACACATTGACACACATACCTGTATTGTCCCAAACACGCGCACCTGTATTGTACTGGCACACACATGCGCGCATATAGGCTACCACGGTCACTACCACCACTCCGACACAAGCAGGCGCGCGTGCGTACAAACACCAAGTTGCACAACGCTACACCTGTTACACCACGCACACTACACCACCACTCCCAGTCACACACACACACACACACACACACACACACAAACACACGCGCACACACATACACACACACACACATACACACACACACACACACACAAACACACGCACACACCGTCACCGTTATAATTAATGTTGTTATTTATATTTACATTGTTATAGGTTAATACTTGTTGATATGCATATACATATTCTCCTTCCCATGACACCTCATTCAATACACACCACAATCTCTTTAGACCTTTTTCTTATAATATACTTTTCCTCTGTTACATAACATGAATTTTTTTTTTACACTAATATTCACATGCATTCCCTTTCCTTTATCCACTTCTTTACTCCTTTCCGTCTAAAAACACTTATAGTGAATAGACGTTAAACTGAAGATAAAACACACACACACACAACACACACACACACACACACACACACACACACACACACAGAGCGGAAGTCAAGGCAATTTAAACAGGACAGATGAATTACTGTATCGATTTTGTGGGATTTCTTTATCGAAATCCTTTTTACGAGATTCTCTCTCTCTCTCTCTCTCTCTCTCTCTCTCTCTCTCTCTCTCTCTCTGTCTATCTATCTATCTATCTATCTACCTCTCTCTTCATTTTCCTTCCTTTCTCTCTCTCTCAAGCGGAGCTGGCGTAACACTTAAATTACAACAAAATGATCAGCTCGAAACATTAAAAGGCATATGTTAACCAGAAAAAGTAAAATACAGTATTTTTTTTTCAAAAATGAATTAATTTGCATCATAGCAACGCTCTAACAATACCTGTGACTAATGTAATGAACATGCAAATTTACGATCATTCAACAACAAAAATATCCGCTTTCATTGTTTTTCATTCAGGCTATAAATTTCCTTATGAGTTCAAGAGCTAGATAATTAGGCTTCACTCTCTCTCTATTTCTGTTCCCCCCTCCACCGCCTCGGTCCCCCCCACCCCTCTATTCCTCCACCCCATCCTCTCTCTCTCTCTCTCTCTCTCTCTCTCTCTCTCTCTCATGCGCAGTTGGGATAGCGGTATACACTTAAAACGAAAATGTCAGTCTTGAAATGAATAACCAAATACATGTTTCGCACGTTTGTTTTTTTATCCTGTGAGGAATATTGAAAGGAAAAAAAACCGATTCAACAGAATTTAAAGAGAGAGAGAGTGACAGAGAGAGAGAGAGAGAGAGAGAGAGAGAGAGAAAATGTATGCATTATAGCAAGTATCAAGCGACCCTAGTGGGTCATGTGTTATGTGACAAAATTCACGCGAATACCATAAAGCTTACTCTTCATCAGTTAATTTGCTAATTACATTCTGGCCATGTTGGTGTCGGTCGTAATCGATTCCGGCCTTCAGTTGCACCGAGAAAGTTGTGTTTACTTTTTTCGCGATTAGCCAGATGTGCCCAAGGAGTTTGATTTCGTATTTACAACTTGAAATCTAGCTTAGCCCTGGATCTTGGCTATTCCTGGGGAAATGTCAGCTTGAAGCTAGATCATGATTATCATTGGGGAACAAAAGGTTAGCATGACTGTCCCTGAGGAAACTATCAGTTTAGATTCTAGCTGTCCCATGGGCACTAGAAAAGTGTCGGTGACGGTCTGGAGTCTACCTGTCCCCTTTGGACATGGTAGTTTGCACATAGATTCTGGCAATCCCCATGGAAAAGGCTTCTGTCTAGAAAAAGCTTGTGGGTAGATTCTAGGTATCTTCATGGGATGTATTAGCTTTTTCAAACTCCAGGTTCAACGTATGTGCAGACCTGCTAGTGCCCGAACCCCCTTCGTGTGTATATACACGCAGAAGTGCAAACACGCACATTTAAGATCCAGTAATCCATGTCAGCGTTCGGTGGGTTATGGAAACAAGAACATACCCAGCATGCACAAAACGAAAATAAAATATGGCTGCATACATGGCGGGGAAAATAAACAAAACGGTCATACACGTGAAATGTTACATGTCTGTCTGAGTGTGTATGCGTGTGTACCTGAAATTTGATTGAATGGCACAGGAAACGAATGATGAGCGCCTAATGGCAGCCGTCTCTACCCAGGAAGGCAGTCTGTTCTGCAAACGACCCCGAGTTTGTAAATCGCTCAGAGCTTGGTCTCCGACCGAGGATAGGCGACACATAAGTACCCATATCATTCATTCATTCATATTCTGGTTATCCCCGAAGAAAGTGATAGCTTGAGTGAAGATCCGAGCTACGCTTTGGGGGAACTGAATGATTACGGTTGGATTATAAGGCGACCACGAGGGACGATGCTAGCTTGAAGCTTCACTCTCCCCTCTGTGCCCCACGCACACAAGCACACCAAGACACGGTGCCACAAGGAACTGTCTACGTTGGAAGCACTGCCATGAGGCCACTCGCCACATGAGATCCTGTAGTGCAGGATTTATGTCGTTGGGGTTCAGTAGCGCTTGTTTTGGCTAGGAACAAGCAGAACACCCTACCATCATGGTCATCATCATGGCCATTCCTCAGCCATGCATACAGTCTCTCTCTCTCTCTCTCTCTCTCTCTCTCACTCACTCTCTTTCACACAAACACACACACACAGACTCACACACACGCGCGCGCGCGCGCACACACACACACACACACACACACACAAACTCACACACACACACACACACACAACCAGCCTGGCCCGAGAGATACATACACCTGCAATGTTGGTTCAGGAAGTTAACAAAAGTCTGTACAGGCACGTCCGTGAAGGTACTGTGACTTTGCAGGTCCCAGTCTTGCTCCCATCAAAGCGCACAGCGCACACCTGCTTTCCATTGTGCCAATGGCGCTATCCATTTCCCAAAAATGAATGCATAAAAATAAGAATAAATGATAATCCCACCCAGCGACAATGCCTCATAGGTCGTCAGTCTGTCTGTGTGACTATCTGTTCTTTTAATCATTTATTTATTCAATTCTGTTTTATCTCACCCTCAGGCCGGACTAAGCGCGTTGGGTTACGCTGCTGGTCAGGCATCCGCTTAGCAGATGTGGTGTAGCGTATATGGATTTGTCCGAACGCTGTTATGCCTCCTTGAATTGCTGAACGAACGAACACCGCCACACCATTCGATACAGCGACCGGCAAGGGAGAAGGTATTAGGAAGGAGGCTGCTGGATATTGGCGTTTTCCGCCTCAGGGGTTGGGGGAGGGGGGGCGTGGGGGGGGGGAGTGGAGGGATAGAAGGAAGTAGGGGAACGATGGCCAGAAGCGTGTGGAGGGGGAAGGGGTGTAGCCTGGATGGCAGTTGGGATGAGTAAGCGCGGGGTGGGGGTGGGTGGGAGGCAATTTCTAGCTTGGGGCGGCTGGACTGTCAAATTAAAAGGGCCCCTAAGAGTAGGGGGTGGTGGGGGCAGGGTGTATAGTTCTATTTTTAGAATTGTCACAACTACAATCATGAATGCGAAAAGGGCAACAATAATGTCATATATAATGTCAAGTAATGTGTGTGTGTCTGTGTCTGTGTCGACGAATATAAAAAGTACAAATATAACCAACCTTGAACACACACACACACACACACACACACACACAGAGAGAGAGAGTGGAAGGAGGGAGAGCGATACAGACAGTCAGACAGACAGAAGGACAGACAGATACAGAAAGAAAGATGAAGTGTAACCCACGTTCTATCCAGATGAAACTGTTAGAGGTGAGATATTCAAACTGAACTTTCATTCTGATCACCTTCGGTAAAAACAAACTTCAATGTCGCTTTTGACACGGACAATATCTACATGTGAAACAGACAGGCTACCTACCAGATGTCTTGCCCCCAAAACCCACAATACAGAGCAGAGGGACAAATAGCAAACCAGTTGACAGAAATGTTTTTTTCTGAATAAAGAAACAAACTGATGATGTTTACAGCAGTACATAATTTGGATATTAAAAACAATAATATCTAAGTACTCCATCGATATGTCTGTCGGATACTCCCTTAAGTTCGAGACTCTGTGACAAGGTTGAATATTTTTTTTAATAACATATTCATGTGTCTGGGTCTGAGGGTGGAAAAGCCAGCGATCGAAGTTCACTTCATTATCTGTGTGCATGCAACAAGTCTTTAACTTCTAGTTCAGTTGTGATGTTCAGTAAAGCTTCTTTCTTGTATATGTACATTCAGGATACAGTCTTAAAATACGAAAGAAAAAACAACAATAAAACATCCAAACAAAAATGATTAACGATGAACAATCAAAATCACACAACACTCATTCTCATGTAACACACACACACACACACACACACACACACACACACACACACACATACGAGAGAGAGAGAGAGAGATCGCTTTTTCGAAACATGCAATCAACCAAGCAAGGGAAAGTCCAAGAACATATAAGGACGAAAAAAAAAAACCCAAAAAACTACTTACCTGTAGTTGAGCAGGAACTAGAAGTACCAGTATGCTTGGCCAAAAATGAGAAAACCTCTCACAGTCTTATTGTACAAGCAAGTTTGAACTGACGTCGGACACGACACCAGCAAATTTCTCTGTTGTGCTAAAAAGAAATACAAATACAAAATACAAATATATAAAAAGCAGTCTCTCAGCACTTATTTGTGGATGAGGCAGCCGAAAAGAAACTCAAACGCAGTTCTTAGCGCGCGCGCGCACACACACACACACACACACACACACAAACAAACAAGCAAACACACACACACACACACACACAAACACACACACACTCACTGACATCAGTGAAGCAGCTTGCACTACTGTTTCCTGTCTCACCAGCGAGGCAGACGAAAGCGAATCCCATCGGTGACTGCCACGACTCTCTCGCCCAGGGTCGGTTTTGTAGCAAGTGGGGAAAGACCTGCTGAGGGAGAAAGAGTGGGTGGTGTGGGGAGGGGAGGGGAGGGGCGAAGAAAGAGAGAGGGAGGGAGAGACAGAGAGAGAGGGTTGGGGGGGAGGGGGGGGGGGGTGTTGATTTGGGTCTTGGCACTCGTGTGGTGTGTGTGTGTGCGCGCGCGCGCGTCTGTGGATCTGTGTGTCTCCGTCCGTGTGTGTCTGTCTCTCTGTATGCATGTATGTGCGTGCGTGTGTATAAGGCGGGGTGTAACACACACACACACACACACACACACACACACACACACACACACACACACACACACACAGAGATATATACACACACAGATATATATATATATATATATATATATCTGTGTGTGTGTGTGTGTGTGTGTGTGTGTGTGTGTGTGTGTTTGAAATCAGCAGAAACAGACAAGAATAATTTGACGCGCGTGGAGTTGTCTGGACATAATATTATGTACATATTATGTGTAATTATTCAGCTATACGGACAGACAGTGAGAAATATATTAGAACATCGCTCTGTCATTGTTCTGTCATGGAACGCATTTAAAAAAAAAAACTTGCTGTGTTTTGTTCACGTGTTAAACTGAAGGCAGAATCTTTCTTTTTTTTTTGCCAGCAACAGTTTACTACTTAGTCTTATGCAGTCTCCTCTCTCTCTCTCTCTCTCTCTCATTTAGTCTGTCCGTCCGTCTCTCTCTCTCTCTCTCTCTCTCTCTCTCTCTTGTGGTGAAGGTACTCTCTCTGTGTGTGTGTGTGTGTGTGTGTGTGTGTGTGTGTGTGTGTGTGTGTGTGTGTGTGTGTGTGTGTGTGTGTGTGTGTGTGCATGTGTGTGCGTGCTCTTGTGTTCCCAGCGATGCTGGCTTTCGTTGTTATCGATTGTATTCCGTGCACCGGACGAGACAACAATCTATTTCAGCTTCAAAGGCCGGTTCCAGTTTCAATTCCAGAGGTCAGTGGACTATCAGAGGCATTGACGGACAGTGACAGACAGGAAGAGGGAGACACACCCACACAGTAAGACGACAAAGAAGCACACACACACACACACATAGTGATTTAAACACAGTGAGAGAGAAAGGGATGGGAAACAGAAAGAGAGAGAGAGAGGGGGGGGGGGGGAGGAGATGCAGGTGTAACCCGAGGACTGGCAAGGAATATACACAACCACCTCGTCAGAAGTCTCAATGCAAACTCTATTTATTTTAATCAAGTAGTTAAAAATCCAAAGTAGTATAAAATATAAAGTAGATTATGAGAATATGTTGTTGAAGATCACAGTCCACATTATGTGGTCCTTTCTATATTTGAAGCACTGGTTATTCAAGATTTTGGAATAAGAATTTATATTCACTTAACCCTTCAGCAAATGCTATTCAAAATTACGAAATACATAATGTTAAACATCCCATTTATGGAATCTTTACTTCATCTTCCGCAACACACGTTTATACTGACAAAACCATTTGCTCACCAAGCAAGGAATAAACACAACCACCTCGTCAGAAGTCTCAGTGCAAACTGACGAGTCTGTCTCACGATCTCACGTGTACAGTTTTCCTGAACTTAATTCACACTGCATTTGACGTACGCTCCCAGCATACTTCCCGTGCTATGTCCAGCTTTTGCAGAGTTGATTTCGCTACACCCTTCCCTCCTGAAAATAAAAATCCTTCCATATGAAAAAAGAGGAGAATACAATGGAAACATGATCCAACTGTACACTTCCGGCATCTGAGTCCCACTGTCCAGAGAGGGGTCCACCTGACCTGGTGCTGTTGTTCCTGAGTCCAATGGCTGTCCTAGGCCAGTGTACGTGAACCTATGCGGCCGCCGTCTGTCACGCACTGGCCGTCCAGTTGGTGTTCCTAGGGGATCACCATCCGTGTCCAGCTCTGCGTCTCCACGTCGTTCAGGAGTGTCAGCCAGCAATCCACCCTTACGGACTGACCTCGTCCTAGGCTCGCCAACTGACGTATTCCTCAGATAAGGTGAGGGATCTCGAGGCAGGTTGGGGGGCTAGTTTGGCGATTGATGGGGACTTGATGGTGGGTGGGGTATGGGATTTGGTGGTGGGTGGGGTGCCTGCTCTATTGATGGCCGTGGTGATGGGTGAAGCGCAGGATCTGGGAAAGGAATACCTAGCTGCACCTCTGGTGGTGCAGCTGCACTATCTCCTGGGATGTTGTCCCGTGGAATGATCAGAGTGGGGTCACTGGTGAGAAGAACGGGTTCAGACCTGGTGTCATGGTGGTCAGGTAGGTTGTACTGACCAGGTGGACCAGCAGGTGCCACACTGCTGGAGGAGAAGGACTGTGGATCCGAATTTCTCTCCGACGTGGTCTCTGTCCTTTGTGGCATGAACACCTGGACTGCAGGGTTCAAGTCATGGGAACTGCTGCTGTCCATACTGGATGGCCGGGCCACTGCAGTCCTCTGAGCTGTCTGTCTCCTTTGCTGCGAGGTTCTCCTTCGTGCCGCTTGTTCCTCATCTGGTCTAGGGAGGGAATTGCAAGGGAGGAGCATGTTTCTGTGAAGAACACGGGACCTCCCCTTGCGAACTCTCAGGTTTGACCTCAAACACTGGAGCATCTTCTTCCATTCTGCGGACCACTACATGGATGGTGTCTTCCCAGTAGGAACGGAGCTTCCCAGGTACACCCCGCTGTGACAGATTTCTCACAAGGACCCTGTCGCCTGGCTGAAGCTCGGCTGTACGCACCTTCTTGTTGTACTGTTTTTCGTTCTGTTTAGCTTCCCTTGTTGCTGTGTCTCTCGCCTTGGCATGTGCCTCCTTTAGGACTTTCCAAAGTCTTCCGCCATTATTCCTGAACGTTGAGTTTGACCTTGGCTTTGCAGTCCAAATAAAAGATCCACTGGCAGCCGCGGTTTTCGCCCAAAGAGTAAGAAGAAAGGAGAGAATACTGTTGCTTCGTTCTTCATACAGTTGTATGCAATGGACTAGTTTGTTTACATGAAGGTGCCAGCGATTCTTGTGATCCTTCCCCATGGTCTTCAACATGTACAGCAACGTCCTGTTGAAGCGTTCCACCTGCCCATTTCCCTGAGGGTGGTAGGACGTGGTGCGAGATGATGCGATTCCACACAGCTTGTGCAGTTCTTGGAGAAGCTTGTTTTCAAATTCTCCCCCTTGGTCATGGTGGATCCTTGCTGGCAGGCCAAATCGTGGAATGAAGTCACTGAATAACTTCTCAGCCACCGTCTTCCCTGCCTTGTTTCGGGTTGGGTAAGCCTGAGCAAATCTTGTGAAGTGGTCCACAATGACCAGGATGTACTCGAATCCGCCACTACTGCTCTCCAAGTGTAGGAAGTCAATGGATACGTGTTCCATAGGTGAGGTAGTGGAAACGGTTTGTATCGGGGCCCGTGTGCTTTGTCTCTGATGCACATGCATTTCTTTGTCACATAGCGTTCTATTTCTGCCGCCATGTATGGCCAGAAGAACCTTTGTTGTACCAGCGCTGTCGTCTTCTCCACTCCCATATGTCCCATGTCATCATGGAGCAGTTCCAGTACTTTGGGTCTGAACTTTCTGGGAGGACTAGCTGATCTCTTGTTGTTCCGTCTTCAGAGTTTCTCATCTTCCTCACTAGAAGACCACCTTTACTGATCTTCAGTCTGTCAAACTGTCTCTTCAAGACAGACATTGCTGGAGGTACCTGGTAAATCTCTAGATTCCCTTCTCTTTGCTTCTCTTTTTTTTTCTTTTCTTTTTTTTTCTCAAGGCCTGACTAAGCGCGTTGGGTTACGCTGCTGGTCAGGCATCTGCTTGGCAGATGTGGTGTAGCGTATATGGATTTGTCCGAACGCAGTGACGCCTCCTTGAGCTACTGAAACTGAAACTGAAACTGCTTTCAGGATTGGTCCTATGATATCATCCTGCAGCTGTGCCATCTGCAGTTGGGATAAACTGATTCAACATATCCATGGTGCTTCCCCTTTCTGCTGCCACTTACTTGCTTCCACCACTGCCTGTAACACCTCCGTGCCCATTGTTTCTGTGTGTTCCTGATTCAGAGGCGTTTGAGACAGTCCATCTGCATCCCCGTTCAAGTGTCCAGGTTTCTAGCGGATGTCGAAATTGAAGTCTGCAAGTTCCGCAACCCAACGGTGTCTCGCGCAGCGCGCTGTGGTAAGTGCGTACGTCAGGGGGTTGTTGTCACTGAACACTGTGAAGTGAGGTGCATGATAAAGATAGTCCCGAAATCTGTCCGTGACTGCCCATTTAAGAGCCGGAAACTCCAGTTTACCCGAGTGGATGTGGTAGTTCTTTTCTGCTGATGTGAGGCTTCGGGATCCATAAGCTATGACTGCCTGTTGACCGTCCGCTTGCTTCTGACACAAGATCGCGCCAAGACCGTCTTGTGATGCATCCACGTGAAGGGAAAATTATTTGCTTAAGTCAGGGTAGGCCATTACTGGGTCTGATGTCAGTCAATAAGGTCATTCAATACCCTTGTGTGTTCTTGTGTCCATGTGACGGGTGCTTTTGGTGACGTCAGTCAGTCAATGAGGTCACACTTGGGTGTTTTTGGTGACGTCAGACAAGGAGGTCATTCAATACCCCTGTGTGTTCTTGTGTCCAAGTGACGGGTGTTTTTGGTGACGCTTGCCCGTTCGTCTTCTGAGGCGTTGCTTTCCCTTTCACCTCGAGCAGCTGGAAGAGTTTTCTGGCCCGTCGGGAGAAAAAAAAGCGATGTATTTTCTGAAGAAGCCCAGAAGACGCCTGACCTCGCCAGTCGTCTGTGGCTGCTGGTTTCTCACAGCTTCGACTGCCTCTATGTCTGCTTCGTCCATTTTATACCCCTCGGCTGACACAATATGACCCAGGAACTTCACACTTCGGCGAAACAGCTTGCATCTTGCTGGCTTCAGCTTGATTCCCTTCTTTCTCAGGAGCTGAAGTACTTTTCTCAGGTGACGTGTGTTCCTCAAAGGAGGAGCTATGCATCGAGACGTCATCTATGTACGGGATACAGCATTCATCACGCACATCCTTCAACGTTTCTGACTGGAACGCAGTGACGCCTCCTTGAGCTACTGAAACTGAAACTTCAACGTTTCTTCCATGAACCGTTGGTATTCAGCTGGAGTCCCAGTCAGTCCAACGGGTATCCTGATCCACTCCCACAGACACCAGGGGAGTCACAAAGGCAGTCAGATGCCGTGCTTCTTCCTTCATGAAGCCTTGGTGGTACGCCTTGCCCTGGTCCAGTGTTGAAAACGATGTCTTCCCTCCAAGGATGTTGAGTAAGTCTTGTATCCTGGGAATAGAGTGGCTGTCTTTCATAGACTTCTGGATGAGTTGGCGATAATTGATGCAGAGACGCAGACTGCCATCCCTCTCCCTCACGCAGACAGGACTGCTATACGAACTTCTGGAAGGACGAATCCATCCTCGCCTCTTGAGGTCCTCGAGATAGACCTTGACTTCAGTGAACATC
>NC_134878.1:5726167-5753667 GCF_041734735.1 Babylonia areolata | reverse complement strand
ACACACACACACACACACACACACACACACACTTGCACGCACACACACACACATACATAAGCACGCAGGCACGCGCGCGCGCGCGTAACAACTGGTATATCTTTAAAAGATTTGTCCAGGGGGGTATGAGTAAATGAGAAAATCTGCATTTCGTTTTTTGGTGACTCAGATGTAGTGTAAAGTGTGCGGCCAGCCCGGCCCTCACATACCGTAATGACCCCTTGAGGCTGAAACCGAAACTGAACTGACTGGTAGTCTACCGGGCTCCACTCTCGCTGCAGGAAATGCCCTTCCAGACAATGCATGGAGACAGGTGGGAATCAAGCTAGCTGTGAAACAGTACAGGCAGGCTTGTGCAGAACTTAGAACCGTTGATCAACGTGTTTCTAATCCCAGCGGTTTACACACATGATTACGTTAAGACAGAGGCATGATGGCTTGTCGCTGTGTTTCTGCTATTCCATTGTCGATACAAAATGGTTACGTTACCACAGAGGGAGAACTGGTTGATAAGCACGTGGATGTAGTCTCTTGTCATTGACGTTGACACGTACTGTACTGTTGTCTAGACGTCTGTCTGGAGGCTTCAGACTAAAACCACCACTTTTTGTCTATAGTGTGTCTGTGTTGATAAATAATATGCGCTGTCAAACACACTGTGAAGTAATCCAATTGGGCAAAATCCCTTAAACGTATGGATAAACTCCACTGACAGCCAGTGACAAAATTGTCCTGGGCACAAAATTGACAGGGGAGTGCTCCCGCCGCGGTGCACGCTCCCCATTGGCAAAGAGAAATAGGTAACGGGACTTGACACATATATCAGAATTAAGTAAGCGAATCTGCCCCAGGCGCATATCTGATTGTACTGAGAGTGGTCGTAACGTGTAACAAACACCACCACCCCTCTTCCTCTCCACCCCTTTGGGTGGATGATAAAATATATACACATACCTAGAAATAAGAAGAAAAGAAAATTCTGAAATAAAGAAAGAAGAGAAGGCGACTGGGGGGAGAGGTTAGAAAGGCATTGTAAATTGATTTCGTGTGTGTGTGTGTGTGTGTGTGCGCGCGTGCGTGCGTGTATGTGTGTGTGTTTGTGTGTGTGTGCATTAGTGTGTGTGTGTGAATGAGGGAGACAGAGAGAGAGAGAGAGAGAGAGAGGTTGAAAAGGTGGCAAGAGAAGAAGAGGCGGAGACAGAGACATACAGAAAGACAGAGAGAGATAAAGAAACAGACAAGCAATCCAAACCAATCGGTAAAGAAAGAAATATATCCTGAGTACCAAAGCTGATATGGGAGGGAACATTCATTCACGAACACACACACACACACACACACACACACACACACACACACCACTCTGTATCCTCATGGAGATAACCAAGTGATAACAGACCGTTTTAGAAGCTGAAGTTGCACAGATGAAGGTCAACGGGTGTCCCAGTTGACCGAAAACATGAATTAACAATACGATTAGGGGAAGAAGAAAAAAAAAGGAGAAAAAAAAGAAAGAAAAAGGAGAGAGAGAAAGAAAAAGAAAACTACTGACGTCGGGCAGTTGGGTCATCGTGACCTCAGCAAGGTTTATGCGCGGTGTAACTTTGTCACCATGTTTATTATGGAAGAGAGCGTGGCACGTGAGAGGACACGCGCGCGCGCGCACACATACACACACGCGCGCGCGCGCATGCGCGCGGATTATGATTTTTTATTTGTCAGTCTGCATAACTTTTTAGTTTCCTTATCCTTTTTTCCCCATTGTTAATTTGAGAATTCTTAAACCACCTTCTTCTTCTTCTTCTCCTTCTTCTCACTCTCTCTCTCTTCCTCTCTCTCTTTCTCTATGACACTCTCTGTCTCTCTCTCTATGTCACTCTCTGCCTCTCTCTCTGTCTGTCTCTCTTTCTCCCTCCTCCCAATGTATGTAAGTGTGTGCGTGCGCGTGTGTGCGTTCGTGTGTATGTGCGGAGGGTATGTATGAGTTGTGTGTATTTAGTGTGTAAGGTGCGTGTGTGTGTGGGAGGTTTGTATGACAGTGTTGGTAGGAGAGGTGTGGAGGATGTGCGTGTGTGTGTGTGTGTGTGTGTGTGTGCGTGCGCGCGTGTGTGTGTGTTTGCGTGTGTGTGTGTGTGTGCATTGCGAGAGAGAGGAAAGGGGGGGTTAGGGGGGGGCGGCACATGTGTACCTGTGTGTACTTGCTTGCACGTGTGACTGTCCGTCCGTTCGTCCGTCCGTGTTTGTATAACATTCATCAGTTCATAAACATCGATAACTTGGCAGTCGTTAACTGACAACATCAAGCCGGAGAATTTGAGGCTGTGATTGCGCGGGCTTCCGCTCTCCGACTGCAGCAGCTAATCATTTCTGATTTGAGGGGAATTGTGAATCGTTTAGTTGTTAAACAGCATTTGATCGGCCACGGGATTTGCGAAACGCTCACTAAATATGGAAGCTTGAGGCTACAACTCTTGGCGAATAACACGCTCTGTCTCTCCGTCTGAATACCTGTCTTTCTCCCTTTGTCTCTCTGTCTTTTTCTTCTTTCACACACACACACACACACACACACACACACACACACACACACAATTGTTTGGCAGATATCAGAGTGCATATGCATAGGCATACGCGCGCACTCACGCGCCAAAACCCCTCCCGCCTCACACACACACACACACACACACACACACACTCACACACTTGCATGCACGCACGCTAGCCCGCGTGTAAAAATAGACAGACCGACAGACAGGGGGGGGGGGGGTCGGAGGCGGGGGGGGGGGGGGGGAGTGTAGACATAGAGAGAGAAAGAAACAGAGACACAGAGAGAGAGGATAGACAGACATACATGAAGAGATAAGAGGCAGAAGATCAACAGAAAGACTGTGTGTGAGAGAGAGAGAGACAGCAGTCTGTTGCTTGCAGCCCAAACGGCCACACATGGTCATATCAGGGCTGGGAAAGAGACAGAGAGCGAGAAAGAGGGACAAAGAGACAGACAGGGATAGAAGGAGGGGAGGGTGGGTATCAGAGACAGAGAGAAAGAGACAGAGAGTCTGTTTTATTTTGTGCAACAGCTGCTGTCAGTATTGTGTTCATCTTCAACCAACCACCTGGGGGCTCTGTGCAGGAAACGGGGAAAATTTTTCTGTGAAATGTTTTGTTTTGTTTTCTGTTTCTTTGTATGTTGCTTGTTTGCTTGTCTGTTTTGTTACAACACAAACACCAAGGGCGATTAAAACACACACACACACACACACACACACACACACACACACACACACACACACACACACACACACACACACAGACTGATTGAAACCATTTATTGTCAGATTAACTGTTTGTTGTACTGACATTTTCGCAACCATTTGAATAAAATATTAACTGAGCAACACAAGGAAATTCTGATTTGAGGGAAGATGATTTTAAAAAACAACAACAAAAAAACATTTAACAAATCAAGTTACCAAATTTCATTAATATCATTATCTCCAAAAAATATTCTAACGCACACACATACATACGTGTCTCCCCCACCCTCTCCCTACATACATCCATGCATACACACTAACGCCCATTATAATTCCCCCACCTCATTCCCCTGCCCACTCACTCACACACACACACACACACACACACACACACACACACACACACACACACACACACACTGTCTCTCACTCTTTCTCATCAAATTAAGGTTTCGTAATGTAATCAAGACGACATTTACATTTCAAACCCCTTCATGATATGATTACATCCTTTAATCTTCCATTCGCCATGTCCAGCGTTTTTCACCCTAGCAAAGAAAATGGTTGGTCTCTGACAAAAACCGCAGTTGACATAATTAAAAGCCATCCAGTTCGGTTTTTCTCATTTGTTTCATCTCCCTTCTGTTGCAGAGGTTCCCCTCAGTTTTATTTAATCCAAAGTAGTGTTTCGTTTTGGGTGATAGCGTCAGATTTACTTGTAGAGCAAAGTCCCCATTATTCTAATTAGTGGAACTGTTCGACCCTAACACACACACACACACACACACACACACACACACACACACACACAAAATTAATTATGGAACACAAAAACCAGTTGACCTGGACAGACTGTGAATAGGTGTAGAGAGCTTACACAGTGTGACTGCTCCCCCCCCCCCTCCACCCCCTCCCCACCACCACCCCTCGCTCCCCCCAAAAACAGAAAAGAGAAAAAACAGAAAAAGAAACAGACTTGGACACTACTTTTCTGGGCGAAGGACGGTATGTGAGCACGATGTCTCGCAATCCCACAATTGCAATAATGTGTGGTCGTTCCCCTCCCACGTTTTCTCTCAATTGCCTCAATAGGTCGTGTCTGGGAATTTTCCACTTGTAGATTATATCACTGCTAAAGACTATTGTTTTATCAAAAATTCTGGTTTTCACTTTCAGGTTTCTGCTCATGTAGGATTTATTTTGAGATACATATTCAGAACGAAAGAAGAGGTACCTGCTGGGCTTTGGGGGAGTTTCCATTTGCTGGAGAGAGAGCGTGCGTCTTTCTCCAGTCGGCGGTAAGCAGCGAACAGAAAGCCCGAAGGTCCTTTACACAACGCAAGGCAGCTGTATGTTTGCTCGTCATACCAACTTCCCTGCTTGTCGATACAGTATGATCAACGTGAGCATTAACGAGGTAATTTAGATAATAATAATAATAAGAAGAAGAAGAAGAAATGGACATTATAGCGCGTTTCTCTAGTTTCTGGTGCAAAGGCCGGAGGTATTTCATAACCATGGTTGGAAAGACTTGAGAGGGAGCAGAGGTCAGGTTATGGGGACGGCAGGCGGGGGGATAGCTCGTAACGTCATGTCGCACTTGCTCTCAAGGGTGATGCAGTTTGTTTTAAACTGATTATTGATTTTGGAACTGTTTCTGTTGCGGGGCACGTAGTGCCTCGGTAGGCTGTATATGAACCGTGCTGTGTTTCAGTGGCTGATGGATCGAGTTCTTTTTCTACTTCTTCTTCTTCTGCTTCTTTTTCTTCGACTTCTTCTTCTTCTTCTTCTGTTTCTTCTGCTTTTTCTGCTTCTTCTTCTTCTTCTTCGTCGCGTCGTCTTCTTCTTCGTCGTCTTCTTCTTCTGTTTCTTCTGCTTTTTCTTCTTCTTCTTCTTCTTCTTCTTCTTCTTCAGTGTTCGTTGTCTGCAAGTCCCCATGAATGTAGGGATGGGCTTTTTCCTGCATTACTGTTTTCACCCCGCCATTTTGGCAGCCATACTCCGTTTTCGGGGGTGAGGGTGTGGGGGGTGGGGTGGGGTCTTGTTTCCTTAACCCATCGAGCGCTGACATGAATTCCGGGATCTTTAACGTTTGTATTAGATCTTCTGCATACTGCATTCGTATACACACGAAGGGCGTTCAGGCACTAGCAGGTCTGCACATATGTTGAACTAGGAGATGGGGAAAAATTTCCGCCCATAATCCACCAGGCACAGTGTGTGAGATTCGAACCCAGGATCCTCAGACTGAAAGTCGAGCGCTTCAGCTGTTGCGCCCTTCGGATGGCGTTTTGTGGAGTTCATGTGTGCAACCTCCTGTCCCACGACATTCCGCTGTGTCCGTCACTCCGGCAGTGTGAAGAGTGGCACGGTCTCACGCAACACAAAATGAAAGAACATTTATTTTGGCCAGGAAAGTAAAGGGAAGTCTTTTTCTTCTACCACTTAACGACCAACATCGGTATGCTGATGAAAACTGTCGTGTTGTGGGAGGTTGCTGTTGGGCGCAATTTAGCTGGGCTACCGAGGGATGTTCTGTTAACTGATATGGGAGATGGGGCGCAGTCCAATGGTGTTTTCGCATCTCCAGCTAGGCCAGTTCGGCAAAAATCCGGATTTGTTCCAAAGTACCTTTTATTTACCCGTGTGCAAGCTGAATTGGTTGCATAAGAAGCATTGGCTTGAAGTTGTGTATCATGTAAATGGAGAGAGTTACTTCCCATGCAACACAGATTCGGTCAAGTTCCTATGACGTGGGAAAGATGGTGCAGTTCCTAACTTCAAGTTCGATTAGGGTCTTTATTTATTAGTCAATTGATTTTCAAGGGTTGGGTGTGGTTATAGCAGTGGTGGTATTTCACTTTTTTGGCCCCTGGAGTTTGAAAAATTGTTGTCTGTTGTATAACTTTATATCACAGCAGATTTTTCTGTCTGCAAGTGCATCTATTTTGATAT
The DNA here is from genome assembly GCF_041734735.1 of Babylonia areolata. Lineage (NCBI taxonomy): Eukaryota > Metazoa > Mollusca > Gastropoda > Neogastropoda > Buccinidae > Babylonia > Babylonia areolata. The sequence continues at coordinate 5,747,455 of NC_134878.1, read as the reverse complement.
TAAAGTTGATTTTGTTTCTACATTATTCTGCCAAACACAATAAAAATTTTGTTTGGATATCAGAGTTGATTTTTTTTTCTACATTAATTTTCCGAAGACAACCATTTTGTTTCCGAATGTTCTTTTACATGCGCTAAATGCATGTTGTACTTGTCTTCTGCTGCTGTTTCCTAACAAACAATTAAACACAGTTATGACACGAGATAGAGACATGTTCTACCGCGGCTTTCTTCAAATTCTGTCTACAAATTCATTCCTTATTCGCATCATGCAGCTGCTTCAAATTGTCACCTATGTTCTTTCCCACGTCCACGATTCACGGACGGGTCTAAATCTTTAAAGGAGGTTTCTGGGTTGTTGTTTTTAATGGGGGCGAACTGAAAGCATTCCTTAAATCAGTAAGCCACCAACATGACGAAACAAGATGACTCCAAATTCCCCCTTGTTTTGGCACCTACTAAAAGCATGGAAACTGGGGGGAAAAAAAAAACAAAAAAAACACACAAAAAAACGAAAGAAGTTGATACATGGGAGGAAGTGGAAAACTACAAAGAAAGAAAGGAACGCCAAGAAAGAACGAAAGAATGACGGGAGAGAAACTGTGAGTGCGAACGAAAGCGAGCGAGCAAGAGAGAGAGAGAGAGAGATAGCTAGACTTCAGCCGATATAAAGACAATTGGCTGACAACTGGGAGTGACCCGGTGTCACTGCCTAGTTTTACCCTGGGGTCAAATCTGACCCGCCTAGATTAATGCTGGGGTCTTTTTTAGACTGGCCTGGAATGTGTCGCCGGCTTGACGGAGTAGCTGGAAAGAAAAGAGAAGGACAGGAAGCATTTCTTTTCAACTAAACTCTGTGCGATAGCTCGATGCTTTTCCCTGGAATCCCTAGCAGCGATCGACCGACTAAGAAATGATTAGTCAGTACGTTGAAAAGGAGATTAACGTAAATGGCATTTGCAGCTGCGTCTTAAAAATGAAATAAAAAGACCTGTCATTGTTCTCCTTCACACACTCTCAGATCGCAGGGTTATATAGCCACCAGGTCTTTTCATTGTCCAAAATGATATGTCTGAACAGACCTTTGGAGAGGCGAAAAATTATTTCTCTCAGCTCTTTTTCCACAGTTAGGAAAATTCAGATGTATTAAGAAGAAAGAGACAGTGGACTTGGCAGAAGATTTGAATTTTGATGTAATATCACACTTTCCAAATACCTTGAAATATATTTCAGAGGGTGTGGTCTCAGAAATGCTCCATCTCAACTGCAGTTTAATCTCATGAGAGATTAAAACAAATCTAAGGCTATTCGGTTAAAGTCCTTGTACAAAGTATTCCTTCCTCCTTCACCTTCAGACTCCAGTACTTCTCCTCCCCACCCTACCCCTCCCCTCTCTCATTTAGAGAGAGAAGGAAAGAGAGACATTGGCACTGCATCAAGTTCAAGGCTCTATAGCTGTAGGCAGCATCTGCTGTACAGCACCAATGTAACACATGCACAGTGATAAGTGTCTGGAAGACTTGCAAAAAATGTGATATCAACACGTAGCGATATTTACACGTAGTGCTATTGGCGCGTAACGATAAAGAACAATAGCAAAAACTAGTGCCATCGACGCGTGGCGTTTTGACACGTAGCATTACTGGGACGATAAAATTGAAAACTATAGTGCTATCGCCACGTAGTGCCATTAAACGTAGTGATAACGACACATAGCGCAATTGGGAGATACCCGGAACCGATGACCGTATAAACCAGCAATTTACAAAATCAGTTTTGTAAACGAGGGAAATGTATTTGGTGGGGTTTTTTCAGAGGACGCCGAGAAGTTTTTCATTTAAATGGGTTTCAGAAGCAGGTTTCCGCGGATCGGTCCTTTGAAACTGCAAAGTTATCCCCTCCCCCCTCCCTTTTTTCCCCCCCATCCAATGATTCCTAGCCAACAGCAATATAACCCGTCCTTCACCCACCCTTACTCGTCTCTTCACCCTCTCCTCACCTCACTCAGCCCCCACCCCCTCCACCCCTGACCTTCCGCACGCCTGCCAGTTGGTTGTAGGGATTCCAGGGGTATTATCTGGGTTCCCCATTCTCCCGTATAGGGGGGACATGTCTATATTTCCCTAGTTCCCTAGGTCGATATTCTGCCTAGTTCTGGTCGGCAGTCAGCACAGGTCAGTGAACAGTCAATCCAGGTCAACAGGTCTTTTTTTTTTTGGGGGGGGGTATGAGGGGGGGGTGGAGGTGGGGTAGATTGAAGCTGTTACACCTGGTTTTAATGAGCCTCAGTAAGTCAGTTACATGCAGGGAATTTTTTGCTCTGAAGACCATGGCACATGTGGAGTGATGGCCTAGAGGCAACACGTCCGCCTAGGAAGCGAGAGAATCTGAGCGCGCTGGTTCGAATCACGGCTCAGCCGCCGATATTTTCTCCCCCTCCACTAGACCTTGAGTAGTGGTCTGGACGCTAGTCATTCGGATGAGACGGTAAACCGAGGTCCCGTATGCAGCATGCACTTAGCGCACGTAAAAGAACCCACGGCAACAAAAGGGTTGTTCCTGGCAAAATTCTGTAGAAAAATCCACTTCAATAGGAAAAACAAGTAAAACTGCACGCAGGAAATAATACAAAAAAAATGGGTGGCCCTGTTGTGTAGCGACGCGCTCTCCATGGGGATAGCAGCCCGAATTTCACACAGAGAAATCTGTTGTGATAAAATGAAAATGAAAGGAAAATGAAATGGCTGTATTTGTAACCTTAGTTTTCTTTTTCTTTTTTTGTTGGTTTTTTTTTGTTGTTGTTGTTTTTTGTTTTAAAAAAAATGTTTTAATACTATTTTTTTGGTATTATTCTTAAAGAAAATAAAACCCAAACTCTTTTGGAATCCTTTTTTTTTTTTTTTATCCACAGCAAGGTCGGGGCGACTTGACCACATTGTTGTGGGAAAGGAACAAGACCAGGACTTCTGTTGCAACACTATCTCTTCTGTCGCCTGAGGTGCCAAGGTTAAAGGTTGTGTGAGTGTCTGTGTGTGTGTGTGTGTGTGTGTGAACGCGCGCGTGCGCGTGTGTGTATGTGTGTGTGTGTGTGTGTGGATGTACGCGTGTCTGTGTACTTGTGTGTGTGTGTCCGTGTATGTGTGTATGTCTGTGTGTGTGTGTGTGTGTGTGTGTGTGTGTGTACGCACGCGCGCGTGTTTGTGTGCGTGTGTCTTTGTACTTGTGTGTGTGTGTGTGTGTGTGTGTGTACGTGTGTCTGTGTAATTGTGTGTGTGTCTGTGTACGTGCGTGCGTGTGTGTGTGTGTGTGCGTGTGTGTAGTTGGGGTACTTGTTGTGTGTGTGTGTGTGTGTGTGTGTGCGCGCGCCTATTTGTATCTGTCTCTCCGAATATGTATATGGGCACACTCTTGCGAGCATGGGAAAAGATTCCGAACTCGTAAAATCCAAAACACATGCAGCCTGTCGACATTTTTCACATCAGTGTACCGTCCAATAAAATTAATGTAATAAGGAAACCGCTTTTGTTTGTAAGGGGAGACAGGTGATGTGCATAAAGTGCCACATTTCTTCATAACTCCACCATGTTTTCGGGTTTTTTTTTCTGTGCTTGGTGAAGAGACACTTCGCTCTTTCCCGTTTCCACCTATTTCTTCTAACATGATGAAAGGTTGGATGGGTTTGGGATGCCAGGGTGAGTTGGAAGTTGATAGCCAATGACAAACTATTTCGCGTCCGCTGAAAGGGAGAAAATCGTGACGACTTGTGAGTGTGATGGAGGTGGGGTGCGGGGGTGGGGGGGGGGGCGAGAGGGGGGAGGGGGGCCGGGCAGGGGGATGGGGGGTGGAGGTTGCAGAAAACCGCGCGCGTGTGCAAGTTGTGTTGTGTTGTGTGGTACGATGTGGTGTGGTGTGTTGTGTTGTGTGGTACGATGTGGTGTTGTGTGGTGTGGTGTGTTGTGTTGTGTGGTACGATGTGGTGTTGTGTGGTGTGAGGTGTGGTGTGGTGTGTTGTGTTGTCTCCCTTTCCCCCTCTCTCTAACTCCCACCCTCTCTCTGTCTCCCTCTCTCTCGCTCCCCTCTCCGCTCCCTCCCTCTCTCTCTGTCCTGCTCCCCCCCCCCCCACACCCCACACCTCTCTTAATTTTTCCCTCTGTCTCGATGCTGCTAAACAGCATCATCACCAACCAAAAGGTCTGATCCTCTTCACTGGAAGGCGACATTAGTCACAGGACAGACCCATCGCCATGCAGCATGTTCTTCTTTCCTGTTTTCTTTCGCTACAACATAACACTGCTACTGGGCTGCATAGCACAGTACAATATAGCATAACACAACACAAAACAGATTTAAGAATAGAATAGAAGAACAGAATATGTCTTTATTACCAAGTGTACCGGTGTCACAAGGAATATTGGAGGGGATAGTACATTAACAAGGTACGAACATAAATCGAAAATCATACACAAACACAGATACAGTAGAAATTAGGATACATATTAGTGCTTATCAATATAAAAACTTGTGCACTCACACATGCACACACACACACGCACGCACGCGCACACACACACACACACACACACACACACACACACACACTCCTCTCTCTCTCTCTTACCTGTGGATGGGGCTGATGACTAGATCTTCAGGTAGATGGTTGTTGATGGCACAATTATATTTATCATACTAGATTTGTTCGAGAGACAGGGCATTTTGACTGCCTTGGGGGGGGGGGGGAAGCTATTGGCGAAGCGATTTATCTTCTGTTTCTCATGGAAGTGTCACCTCGTTCGGACAAATCCATACGATTTTGTCCATGCGTTGCATCACATTTGCCAGGCATGATACATGACCAGCAGCCTAAGCCAACGCTTTAGTCAGGCCTTGAGTGCAAGCGTGTATATTTTGTGTACCTGTCAAGAGTGGTCGATTTCTTCTGCATATTTCTGCCTGAGAAACTTTGTGAAACTGCATGTTTGGTGCATATCTGTTATGCATGTGTGGGTGTATGTGTGAATGTGTGTCTTCATGTTGTACATTTATTTGCTTATTTATCATCATTGTTGTCTTATTTATTTATCTATTTATTTATTATATTATTATTATTATTACTACTACCTTTTTTATAATTATTTATTTATTTATGTAAGCTTATCTATTATTTATTCACCTTTTTTTTCTCAAGGCCTGACTAAGCGCGTTGGGTTACGCTGCTGGTCAGGCATCTGCTTGGCAGATGTGGTGTAGCGTATATGGATTTGTCCGAACGCAGTGACGCCTCCTTGAGCTACGGAAACTGAACCTGAAACTCTGCCTGAGGACAACACTTATATTACCATGGTTTTCTTCTTTTTTTGTGCGCGCCAAGCGCGTGCTGCACACACTAGGCCTCGTGTTGTTATCGTCTCATCCGAATGACTAAACGCATAGCTTGATTTTCCAGTCAAACTTTGGAGAACGAGCGAGATCGGGATTGGAACCCAAACCCTCACAGACACCGTGTTGGCAGAGAAGCGTCGTGACCATTCTGCCACCACAACACAAAGCAACACAGTGCAGCTGGCAGTTTCAGTTTCAGTAGCTCAAGGAGGCGTCACTGCGTTCGGACAAATCCATATACGCTACACCACATCTGCCAAGCAGATGCCTGACCAGCAGCGTAGCCCAACGCGCTTAGTCAGGCCTTGAGAAAAGCGTACATAAATAAGTAAATAAATACATAAATAGATAAATAAATAAGTAAATAATTATAATATGAAAAAAGGTAATAATAATAATAATAATAATAATAACAACAACAAATAAATAAATAAGACAACAATGATGATGAATAAGCAAATAAATGTAAAACATGAAGACACACATTCACATACACACCCACACATGCATAACAGATATGCACCAAACATGCAGTTTCACAGATATGAAAGCACAGTCAAATACACATAAACGTACATGAGCCCCAACACACACACACACACACACACACAACCTGGCAACAGCAGTCAACGAGAAATGAACTAGACCAAAGCCATGGGCGACCTTCTTCTTGACTCGTGGTAAAGGGGATGGGGGTGACAGTGAGTGAGAGGAAAAACAGGAGGCGTGGTGGGGGGAAGGGGGGAGGCGGGGGCGACGGGAGGTGGGGGGGGGGAGGGACTGATGTAAAGAGGAAAAGGATTTGCGCAAGAGTTGTTTATTATTGCTTGGGGGTGGGGAGGGGTGGGGGCGGGGGGGGGGGGTGAAAGTAAAGACATGCTAACATGCACATTACGAGTCCCACCGACCGTCCGTCCGAACGGAAACATGACTCATACTGAGTGTCAGTCTCCCTCTATCTGTGTGTGTGTGTGTGTGTGTGTGTGTGTGTGTGTGTGTGTGTGTCTTTTTCTGTCTCTCTGTGTCTGTCTGTCGCTATCTCTCTTTTCTTCCTCTTCTTCCCTTCCTCTTTTCTTCCCTCCTCCCTCTCTTCCTCTCTCTCTCACTCTCTCTCAACAGTTTTCATTTCTTTCCTTCCTCGTATCTCTTCCTTCAAAAGCAATGTTATTTTGTGGGGAACTGTGTATTTTCTATGCCATTTATTGTTCTTGTTGTTGTTGCCATGCAAAGTGGGTTTTTTGTTTCCTTCTCTTTTCAGTCTTCTTGTATTTCCTAGATTAGTTCATACGTTTTCTTTACGAGGGTAGGATGAAAACAGGCCGATAAGTGCATATTCCTTTTTCCATCAATAAAAAAGTTTCGATTTCGATTCGATTTCTCTGTATCTCTGTATCTCTCTCTCTCTTTCACTCTAGGAAGACATTGTCGGGAATGGCCAGAGGGCAAAACTGATGCGGAAGTGAAGCTACTCATAGAAGAAAACAATAAAGAAGAGGACATCATCATATACACAGATGGCTCAGTCACCAAAGACCAATCCGGTTGGGGATTCACTGCAAAACAAAATGGAAAAACAATTAGGGAAGATAATGTTGCCTACAAAGTCACAACCTCCAGCCTAACGATGGAAGTTGAAGCTGTGACACATGCCCTCCAGTGGCTATCGTCCATCCATGCGCCTGGAAACCAACATGCCATGATTCTAACCGACTCAGTGAACCCCATACAGAAAATTGAAAATGGAATGGGAAGCCCAGAGTGGCATAAGGCAATGCGCAACTTTCAGATTAAAACTCACATGGTCATACTGCCCGGGACATGCAGGTGTTAAGGGAAATGAGCGAGCTGACAGACTTGCTGGTAACGCAACAACAACGAGCGGCCTACAGCTAGGAAAATTGGAAATCCTCAGAAAAGTCAAAGAATGTCAAAAAGAACAGGTACAAGGCCATCACACCATCGATCGCCTCAAAGAAATGAAAGCAGAAAGAGGGAGCGGCCATAAGTCTAGCATGAAAGGTATAGCACGATGCTTTGCAAATCAAACAAATATCGGCATCATTTCCAAACCAACAATGCGCAAATTTCTTCAAAACGGAACAGAGTCTCTGTGGGCTTTTCCAAATCCAATAGACTGAGCAACACACTAGACGCCACGTTCTTGGCATCAGAATCTTTTCCCATCCCTCTTGCGGCCAATCAGTGGCAGCCTCTGTGCGTGTGTGTATGTGTGTGTTTGTGTGTATGTGTGGGTCTGTGTGTTTGAGTGCATTTGTGCATGCGCGAGGGTGTAAGTGTACACAAGTGTCAGGAGAGTTATGTGCACGTGCGTATGTGTGTGTGTGTGTGTGTATGTGTGAGGGGGGGGGGAGTGGGGGTAGAGGATGAGGTATGTGTGTGTATGCATGCCTACACTGTGGGAGCAACGGAATATTGGAACGTGCGGGTGTGTAATATATCTTTGTATATATGTGTTGGGGGTGGGGGATATGGGCGTATGTGGTGTGCTTGTACAAGTAAGTGTTCATCTGTGTGTGTGTGTGTGTGTGTGTGTGTGTGTGTGTGTGTGTGTGTGCCGTGGAAGCTGCGATACGTAGCCTAGAAATGAGTGTGTGGAGGAGGGGGGTAGACGAGGTGCAGGGTAATGTGTGTGTGTGTGTGTTGAGGCTCATGTATGTTTATGTGTATTTGACTGTGCTTTCATGTTTGGTGCATATCTGTTATGCATATGTGGGTGTGTGTGTGAATGTGTGTCTCCATGTTTTACATTTATTTGCTTATTTATCATCATTGTTGTCTTTTTTATTTGTTTATTTATTATTATTATTATTATTATTATTATTATTACTACTACTACTTCTTTTATATTATGATTATTTATTAGTTATTTATTTATGTACGCTTATAGTTGACTTCATCAAGTTTTTGCGCCCTATACATATCATTAGTAGTGGTAGTAGTAATTTTTTTATGTATTTATCTATTATTTATTCACCCCTTTTTTTTCTCTCTCTCTTTTTTTCTCAAGGCCTGACTAAGCGCGTTGGGTTACGCTGCTGGTCAGGCATCTGTTTGGCAGATGTGGTGTAGCGTATATGGATTTGTCCGAACGCAGTGACGCCTCCTTGGGCTACTGAAACTGAAACTCTCTTTCTCCCTCTTTCTCTCTCTGTCTCTGTCTCTCTCTCTCTTTCTCACATTGGCTGATTTAAACTCTCTTTGTACCTCTCTCTGTCTCTTTTTCTGTCTCTCTCTGTCTCTGTGTCTGTCTATTTCTCTGTATCTCTGTATATATATATCTCTCTCACTCTCTCTTTCTCCCTCTTTCTCTCTCTCTGTGTCTCTGTGTTTCTGTCTCTGTCTGTCTCTCTCTCTCTTTCTCACACTGGCTGACTTAAACTCTCTTTGTACCCCCCCCCCTCTCTCTCTCTCTCTCTCTCTCCCACTCTCTCCCCTTATCTATCTCACTCTCTCTCCTTCTCGCTCTCTCCCACACACACTCTCTCTCTCTCTCTGTGGCTGACTTTCACACTCTTTTTTTACATACATCACTGTCTCTCGCCCTCCCTCCCTCTCTCTTCCTTCTTCCTTCTCTCTCTCTCTCTCCCTCTATCTCTCTTTCATGTACACACAAATATATACACACACGGACGCACGCATGCGCGCACGCACACATACATACATGCATGGGCGTGTGCGTGCCAGTGAAGTTTCCCTTGTTCCATCATTAACTCACTCAGTACGGCCAGTCCTCTCTTCTCCTCCACACAGACCCCTCGGATGTCCAATGGGTGTCTGAATGACCCAACCTGTAGCTTCCGTCGTCAGAATTGTGGTATTCTTTGTCAACATTCACCTCTTCAGTATAAGAGCCTTCCGCTTGCAATATTTTGATGGTGGTAATTGGGGTGAAACGCTGTTAACGTCGTCTCTTTCGCCGTTCGTATGGAGAGAGTTAAACACGATTTCCTTGCCATTCATTTCACAGCAAAAGCGCAAAGCCACAGGAGTCATGATGACCCGGCGGTTTGACATGACCTATGTGCAGTTTTGATTTCACGCACGAACGCGCACATACAAATGTCCTGTCTCTGTCCGTGTGACACACACACACACACGCGCGCGCAAACGCACACACACACACACACACACACACACACACACACTGACTTCTCAACTCCTCGTGCTTCCTTGCCCATCAGCAATGGTTTTTTATTGTGTGTTTTTTTTTCACCCATGATTAAACGAATCCCACCCATGTTGTCTGCACAATAAACATGTCACTTTCCTTCTGTTGAACGATTTCTGCATGTCCTCAGGGAAACGTTGGGACAGGGATAGAGAGGATGGTGCTGGTGGAGGAAAGGTGGGGGGGGGGGGAGGCATTTACTCTCCATCTCTCTCAAACATTTCCCTCTGCCTCCTCTCTCTCCCTCCCTTCCTTCCCTCCTCGATCCCCACCCCCCTCCCCCAACCCTCCACACCCCCGCCCTCTCTCTCTCTCTCTGTGTCTCTTTGTCACTGCCTGTCTGTTTTTGTCTGCAAGCCCATAATTATGTCTGTCTGTCTGTCTGTCTCTCTCTCTCTGTCTCTCTCTTTCTCTCTCTCTCCCTCTCTCTCTCACACACACACTCTGTGTGTGTGTGTGTGTGTGTGTGTGTGTGTGTGTTTATCTTTCTCTCTGTCTTTGTCACTGTTTTATGACCTCTGTCGGTCTTCTCAATCTGCATGTCTGCATGTCTTTCTGCCTGTGTGTCCCCCCCCCCCTCCACCCCCCATCTCCCTCCTCCCTCTCTCCCATTCTCTCTTCCCCTCCTCTCTCTCTCTCTCTCTCTCTCTGTTTTTCCGTCCATTTTTCTGTCTTTGTCACTGTCCGCCTGTCCTCTCTCTATGTCTGCCTGCCTGTCTGCCTGCATGGCTGCATGCATGTCTGTCAGTGTGTGTATGTGTCTTTCTCGCACTCTCACTCTTGGCTGCTTTGTAAAACCGTGCTTGCCAGTTTAAACCAGCTGTAGTACTGTGAGCATCGTTGCATCCTGTCTGTCTGTCTGTCTGTATGTATGTATGTATGTCTGCATGAATGTGTGCCACTCTCCCACCCACCCCCAAACCCTTCTATCTCTGTCTCTGTCTGTCTGTTTCTGTCACTGTCTGTCTATCTGTCTCTCTTTGTAATTCTCATTTCCACATCCCCGCAACCCTTCCGCCTATTTTGTCTCTGTCTGTCTCTGTCTCTTTCTTTGTCTCCATCATCGCTTTCTCTGTCTGTCTGTCTGTCTGTCTGTCTGTCTGTCTCTCTCTCTCTCTCTCTCTCTCTCTCTCTCTCTCTCTCTCTCTCTCTCTCTTTCAAGGACGGATTGGAAGGATGGCCCATGCCTAAAATCTTAATCCTTGAATAAAAAAACAACAACAACGTTTTGTGTTCTTAGTTCTCTCTGTCTCTGTCTCTCTCTCTCCCTCTCTTTCTCTCTCTCCGAACCGAACCGAACCGAACCGCGGGATATATTGTCATGTAGCTGAAGACGAGAAGTTCCAGTCGGTTCCATGTGTGGTGTTAAATAGAGCTTTCACCAGCGTCATGAGAGATGGGCTCAATCAATGCAGACACGAGAGCGACAGTGCCAAATCAAGTTGTTAATGCCACACGTGGCGCACACTTGATTGCTCAGCAAAGACTTACGTGCGTGCGTGCACTGATGTGCGTGTGTGTGTGCATGTGTATGTTGGGTGGGTTGGTGGGTGGGTGGGTTTGGGTGTATGTTTGTGTATGTTTATGTGTGTCTGTGTTTGTGGGGTGAGTGGGATTTATGTAGTCAATAGCAGTTCTATGGCAGCGCGGGAGGGGAGGGGGAAGGGAAAGGGTATAGGGGGAGTGTTGAGGGGGTTGGGGGGGGGGTGGAGGAGATGGAGGGCAATGCCACTATCTGAAACGGCGCCACAAATAGGACAGGAAAAAAACTACGGGGAAAAAAAAAGACAGACATAGAGACAAACAGGGAAACAAACACACAGACAAAGCAGTCAGAGATTCAGAGAAACAGACAGGCAAACAGACGATTACGTGTTTACGAATTTTACTACTAATAGGGTTTTTATGATGCGTATTACTGACTTCCTATATAAACTGGAGTCACAGAAGAAGTAAAGAATACCATCCGCTCACAGTTTAAGAGTTGAAAGATGAGTGAGTGTGGCGGGAAGGGAAGTCATCCTTAGGGCACGGGGCCATAAAGGACAGACGAAAAGATAAACAGGGGCTTGAGCCCAATTATCTTCATTTCTTCAGACAACAGTAGCAGCTCACTGATCTGTTCACCAGGCTGTAACTGTCTTCGTACACACTAACATTCACATCCCAAGGTTAACACTCTCCATACGAACGGCGAAAGAGACGACGTTAACAGCGTTTCACCCCAGTTACCATCTTCAAAATATTGCAAGCGGAAGGCTCTTATACTGGAGAGGTGAATGTTGACAAAGAATACCACAATTCTGACGACGGAAGCTAAAGGTTGGGTCATTCAGACACCCACTGGATATCCGAGGGGTCTGTGTAGAGGAGAAGAGAGGACTGGCCGTACTGAGTGAGTTAAAGTGAAGATGAAGCTGGAACCTAAACGCAAAAATTGTAAGCCGAAAACTAACCCAATACAAAAGAAGAAGAAGAAGAAGAAGATGAAGAAGATGATGATGATGATGATGAAAGGAGAGACAGACGAAGAAAATGATGGAGAGAAGAAGAATTGGGAGCGAGAGAAAAGAGTGGACGAGTCAAAGAAGGATTAGGTAAAGAAAGGGGAGAAGAAAGTAGTCTAATTGGAAAACAAAGTGCTGAAGATGAAACAGACATAATGTAAATGAATGAAAAATTCTTTGGAAATGCAGGCTGCTGCTATATTGCTTATGATGTTGCTGATTCAGAAAATTCCTCCCTCTCTCTCCCTCTCTCTCTCTTCCTCTGTGTGTGTGTGTCTGTCTCTCTCCCTCCCTCTCTCTCTATATATGTTTCTCACCTCGGTCATGTCTCTGTATGTGCATAAGTATATATATATATATATATATATATGTGTGTGTGTGTGTGTGTGTGTTGGGTGGAGAGAGTGTGTGCATGTGTATGGATATGAATGTATGAATGCGTTCGTTTTATTACTTTTTACGATGTTAATGATGATGGTGGTGATCATTCTTCGTTGTAGTAGCAGTGGATGTAGCAGTGTTAACAAAATTATTAATTTTTTGTCGTTATCGATAATGTTGTTATTGTTATTGTTGTCACAAGGACAGATTGGAAGACTGGGCAATGCCTAAAATCTTTATCCTTGAGTAATAAAGTTTTTGAATCTTGAATCTTGAATCTTGAATCTCTCTCTCTCACTCACTCTCTCTCTCTCAGGCTGCTGCTATATTGCTCATGATATCGTTGCTGAATCAGAAAATTCCTCCCTCTCTCTTTCTCTCCCTGTGTGTGTGTGTGTGTGTGTGTGTGTGTGTGTGTGTGTGTGTGTGTTTCTCTGTGTATAAAAACGTACCAGAAAATAAAGTTCATTATGTGTTTAAGTGTCCTAACCTGAGTAATAACACAGAGAAGTTCATTCGTGTAAAATATCATGGACAACAATTGTAAAACACGGTAGCATCAACTCAGGGCGATACTTTTGAACATACGATATTTCTGTATAGTCTCCAAACATGCGCTCTTTTCATGTGCGCTTAGGTATTCGTGGTCTATTTTACTTTGATCCGGCTATTGGCTGTGATTTTGTTGTATACGTATGAGTTCACCATACCCCATCAAAAGGGGCCGCAGACTTTCTTGACTGAATCATCTGTCTCTGTCTTTGTGTCTTTCTGACTGTCTTTCTGTCTATGTTCTAACTCTACTCTCTCTCTCTGTCTCTGTCTCTCTTTCTCTCTCCCCCTCTCTCTATTTGTCTGTATATATGTATGTATGTACCTAATATATATATATATATATATGTGTGTGTGTGTGTGTGTGTGTGTGTGTAGAGAGAGAGAGAGAGATAATCTGTATATATGTATAGTTTATGTATGTATCTATATAATATTGTATATATATTAATATATATATATATATAGAGAGAGAGAGAGAGAGATGGAATGGAAAGGAAGGCAGGAGAGGGACACACACACACACACACACACACACACACACACACTTGTGTCCATGTCTCTCTCTCTCTCTCTCTCCTGCTTTTCTTTCCATTGCCATCCCATCACCCGGACTACCACACGATAACACATTGTGACTGAACGTGACATGCTGAATGTCTTTTTTCCCCAGCGAGCACGTGCGTGCCACGTGCGGCATAATTAAGTTGGCACTGTCGCCGGCTCTCGTGTCTGCATTGATTAATATCCACATGTCATATTTTCGCCCTCGACATTCTCTCGTACACATGTCATCCAGTTGTCGGGCATGTTTGTACTGAGTTTTGGTTGACTCCTGCGACGGGCGCCATAGCCGAGTGGTTAAAGCGTTGGGCTTTCGATCTGAGGGTCCCGGGTTCGAATCACGGTGACAGCGCCTGGTGGGTAAAGGGTGGAGATTTTTACGATCTCCCAGGTCAACATATGTGCAGACCTGCTAGTACCTGAACCCCCTTCGTGTGTATACGCAAGCAGAAGATTAAATACGCACGTTAAAGATCCTGTAATCCATGTCGGCGTTCGGTGGGTTATGGAAACAAGAACATACCCAGCATGCACACCCCCGAAAACGGAGTATGGCTGCCTACATGGCGGGGTAAAAACGGTCATACACCTAAAAGCCCACTCGCGTGCATACGAGTGAACGCAGAAGAAGAAGGTTGACTCCTGCCCCCCTGTGCCCTCCAACACCACACTGCATCCCCTCCCCCCCCCACCCCCTACGCCTCCCCTTCCTTCCCCCCTCCTCCGCCAGCTTCATCATCCTTCCCTATCTTCCCTCTTGTGTGTATAATGATTAATATGCTCTGACTGGATGAAATTCAAAACCAGAATACTTTTTCTTTGCAGGTTTACGTGCTGACCTCTTTCTATAATCCTTTGTCAAGGTTCTTGGCTTTTTTTTTCATTTTTGCTTGTTTGTTTCTGCCTCTTTTTTTTTTCCTGCGGTTGTATGCAAGGGTACAGAGTCAGGAAACTTTCCAGACAGTTCCTGTTGTTGTTGTTGCTGCTGCTGCTGTCATTAGTTTTGTGTGTTTACTGTTGTGTTCAGTTGTGTTCTTTTGTTTAGCATCTGATCGTGAGTTTAGGCATAAAAAAGAAAAGAAAAGAAAGACAAATGTCTACACACCCACCCACCCACCCATTCACACACACACACACACACACACACACACACACACACACACACACACACACACACACACACACACACACAGAGAGAGAGAGAGAGAGAGAGAGAGAGAGAGACATAGATTGATAGCAATACAAACATCAGACTTTCCATGTAAAAAACAAACAAACAACAACCTTGTAATATTGCAAATATTCGCTGATATAAATGGCTGATAAAAATCCAGATTATCACAATATCTTTAAATTTTTGTGCCAAATCCAAAACGAACAAAAACAAAAGGAAAACAATCCGTAAGATCCTGATCTATAGATTATTCATAAGGCATCTTATAGTTAAAACAGGCTCTCATCGTGTGTCTTTATAATAAAATGTCTTGCGTCCCAAGATTGGTTTTGTGAGACTGCTTTACAGCGGTGATATTCCTACGGAAGAGCATGCAATGAAAATGATGAGTAGTCTTTCATGATGAGAGAAAACAGCGGTTGCTGGAAAATATATCTTTTCTGTCAAAACCCCCTTAGGAAGCTGAACATCCACCGCCTCCCTATCACCAAGGACGTGCTGCAGCAGCAAATCCAAGTAGCTCTCCAAGAAATTCCTGCATCGACTGATGTAGAAGAGGTATGGAGCACCTTTAGAGATACTGTGTACACAGCAGCAGCTGACACACTCGGCTTTGTACAAAGTAGCCACAGAGACTGGTTTGACGAGAACGACTCTGGAACCTCAAAGCTCCTGAACACACTGCATATACGGCATCGGGATCACATTTCCAATAAAGACTGCCAGAGGAAGGAGAACCAGTTCTTGCAAACCAAGCAACTCGTAGAGAAGAGGCTGCGTGAGAAGAAGAACACCTGGTGGGATAGAAAATCCGAAGAGCTTCAGTCCGCTGCTGATGTTCACGACATGAAGGACTTCCATGATGGTCTCCGAGCTGTGTATGGGCCGAGAGTCACAGGATCAACCCCTGTCCGAGCCTCGGACCAGACCACCCTCCTGACAGACAAGAAAGACATCCTTGTCTGCTGGGCAGAGCACTTCAACACCCTCCTCAACAGGGACTCGTCTGTATCTGACGAGGCAATTGCAGCCCTCCCACAGCTACCAGTCAGTGACTCGCTAGCTGCCCCTCCCACCAAGGTCGAGACCCAGAAGGCCCTGAAGCTGACAACGTCAGGAAAAGCACCAGGAGCGGATGGAATCCAGGCTGACATCTACAAGTATGGAGGCGAGGTGCTGACAGACAAGCTGACCGCTCTGTCCCAGTCTGTCTGGGAGAGAGGGGGCGGGGGGGTCCCCCAGGATTTCAAGGGTGCTTCACATTTACAAACGGAAGGGAGACAAAACATCCTGCGATAACCACAGTGGAATCTCTCTCCTCTGCATCGCCGGCAAGATCTTCGCCCGCATCATACTGAACAGACTGGTTGACCATGTCTCCAACACAGTCATCCCTGAAGCACAGTGCGGCTTCCGCTCAGGCAGGGGAACATGTGACATGGTGTTTGCTGTACGCCAGATGCAAGAGAAGTGCCGTGAGCAGAACAAGGAGCTCCACATGGTCTTTGCAGACCTGACTAAGGCCTTTGACACGGTGAACCGCCATGGTCTGTGGAAGATCCTCCTAAAGTTCGGCTGCCCAGAGAGCCTAATCCAGCTGACTGCGTCTTTCCACGATGGCATGCAAGCGAGAGTACAGGAAAATACTGACATGTCGGATCCGTACCCTGTGGTAAATGGAGTGAAGCAGGGCTGCGTCTTGGCACCCACACTGTTCTCCATTCTCTTCTCTGCCATGCTGATTGACGCCTTCCAAGACTGTGACCGGGGCATCTACATTCAGTTTCGCACAGATAGCAAACTTTTCAACTTGCGGCGACTCCATGCCAGGTCCAGGTTGTTTGAGGCACTGATGAGCGAGTTCCTTTTCGCTGATGACTGTGCGCTTGCTGCACACACCCTTGAGGACATGCAGTTCATTATGGACAAGTTTTCAACCTCCTGCAGGCGCTTTGGACTCACCATCAGCCTCAGCAAGACCGAGTCCATGTACCAACCGGCTCGCTCACAAAACGCCAGTGCCTCCCCCCCCCCCCCCCCACCCCCACCTGCAATCAAGATCAGTGACACAGAGATCAAGTCAGTCGACAAGTTTTGCTACCTGGGCAGCACCCTATGCAGCAACGGAACCCTTGATGCAGAAGTGACGCTGCGCATCGCCAAGGCCAGCTCCACCTTTTGCAGACTCAACAACAGGCTGTGGAACAAGAAAGGCATCAGGCTCAGCACCAAGATGAAAACCTACAGAGCTGTTGTGCTGACCACCTCGTTGTACTGCTGTGAAACACAGACGACGTATCGCCGTCACATTCAACAACTTGAGCAGTTTCACCAGAGATGCCTACGAAAGATCCTCGGCATAAAGTGGCAAGACAGGGTCTCCAACCTCCAGGTCCTAGAGAGGAGCGGCCTGCCCAGCATCGATAGCCTGCTGATCCAGTGCCAGCTACGCTGGACAGGACACGTTGTCCGCATGACAGACACCAGGATCCCGAAGATGCTTTTGAATGGCCAGCTGAAGGAAGGCCACCGTGAACTTGGAAGACCCTGCAAGCGCTTCAAGGACACCTTGAAGACAAACCTCAAAGCCTGTGACATAGAATCGCTTCCTGGGAAACTGATGCCCTTGACCGCTGTCGCTGGAGGATGTTGTGCTCTAGTGGCATAAAGACGTTTGAAAACAAGAGAATGCTGGCCATTAAGGAGAAGCGTGAGCGAAGGAAGCAGGGCTCAACTGCCTGCCTTCTCATCCGTCGGACCGACGGGAGACTCCATGTATGTCAAAACCACATAATGCGTCTGAGTGTATGTGTGTCTGTGTGTGTGCGTGCTATCGCGCTTGTGTGTATGTGTCTGTATGTCTGTGTCTTGTGTGTGTGTGTTCGTTTGTTTGTTCGTTTGTTTGTTTGCGTGTGTGTTCGTGCGGCGTGAGAGTGTGTGTGTGTGTGTGTGTGTGTGCGCGCGCGTGTGTTTGTTTGTTTGTTTGTTTGCGTGTGTGTTCGTGAGGCGTGAGTGTGTGTGTGCGTGTGCGCGCGTGCGTGTGAGAGCGTATGTATGCGCGCGTGTGTGTGTGCATGCGCATGTGCGTTGCGTAAGGATGAGGTCGTTCACGTTCATTCTGAAATGAATAATTCATGCATATCAGATTTGGCGATCTCTCCTCTTCCTGTCCAATGTGCCACGTCCCATGCAGCTTCCCTCCATACAGTTCCCTCTGGCCCCAATCCGTGAATCTGTCCAGACTGATATTTATCTGTCTTCTCTCTCTCTCTCTCTCTCTCTCTCTCTCTCTCTCTCTCTCTCTTACACACACACACACACACACACACAAATGTCTAGTATGTGGGTGGCCAATGTTATGATATCAACACACACACACACACGCACGCACGCACGCACGCACACACACACGCACGCACGCACGCAAACACACACACACACACACGGACGCACGCACATACCGCGCGAGCAATTCTCTCTCTCACACACACACACACACACACACACACACACACACACACACACACACACTCGCTGAGTCGTAATCCATGTGCAGGTAATTAATCTTAACCAGTCACTGAAGGAACACACACACACACACACACACACACACACACACAGGGTGAAAGAGCTGGGGGGAGGGAGTGAGCGTAGGGAATTATCAGCCAGGTAATTTACAATACAAAAAAAAAAAAAAAAAAAAAAGAAATGCTCGAGGCTGCTGCGCACGAGACGTAGGGAATTACTTCACGACAGCTTGGACTGACTTCAGTCTTATCAGCTGTCACGCCTGGCTTCGTTGCAGTAAGAGGGGTTGAAGGTTGGTCGGGTGGGGGGAGTGGAGGGGAGGGGGTGCGGGGAGGGGCAGGGGGGGTGTTGGGCCGTTACGCTGTCTGCTGTTTTCACTTGGCAGCGCTCCCAGTAGAACGCGAGACTGATAAATGTTCCTGTCTCTTTTTTTTTCTTCTTTTTTTTTCCCTTTTGTTGTTGTTGTTGTTGTTGCTGTTGTTGATATGTGTCTCTTTTCAAGGGGTTAGTGAGAGCTTGTTAGATTCGGTGAGTCTGTCTTGTCTTCTGGTGTCAGTATCACCCTCTCTGTTGTTGTGTAAATGATATCTACACACACACACACACACACACATGCACGCACGCATGCACACACTGATATGCACGCACGCACGCGCGCGCGCGCCACACACACACACACACACACACACACACACAGAGCTATCAAACTGAGGTATACAAAAAGAGGGAGAGACAGAGACTATTCCCAAAGACGTTGTTACTGTCAGATCTTCTCATGCCGGGGAAAGTGGATAGTTGATACATTCATCACCCTGCTTTCCTCTGTCCGTCTCATATCCGTTTTCCATCTTCTCCTTTAATTAAGCGCAAGAAAGAGAGACAGAGGCTGTAGAGACAGAGACCATTCCCGAAGCGAGAACACCACGACCGTTTCCCTCGAGGCTGTGCACGAGACATGGAATTGATCCAGCCAATCAGCTGTCGCACTTGCAGACGAAGGTGGAGGCTGCACGTGACAGGCAATTGATCTAGCCAATCAGCTGTCGCGCTTGCAGACGAAGGTGGAGGCTGCACGTGACAGGCAATTGATCTAGCCAATCAGGTGTCGCGCTTGCAGACGAAGGTGGAGGATGCACGTGACAGGCAATTGATCTAGCCAATCAGCTGTCGCACTTGCAGACGAAGGTGGAGGCTGCACGTGACAGGCAATTGATCTAGCCAATCAGGTGTCGCGCTTGCAGACGAGGATTGATGACGTTGCCGGAAGCGATACTTGCGTTGGACAATAACACTGCCAGCTGTTTTTTGTTACAGTGTCTTCTGTTTTTGTTACAACTGTTTGTTGGTTTTGTGTAAAACTGTCTCCTGTTGTTTTGTTTTTTTTACGACTGTCTACTGTTCTAGTTACACTGTCTGCTGGTTTAGTTTCAACTGTCTGCTGTTTTTGTTACAACTGTTTGCTGTTTTTGTTATAAAAAAAAAAGTATCCTGTATTTGTTACAACTGTCTGCTGCTGTAGTTACACTGTCTGTTGGTTTAGTTACACTGTCTGTTGGTTTAGTTACACCAGAGAGTGTAGAATGAGGGAGAGGGCACACTCCCTTCTTTCCCCTATGTGCAAAACTGAAGCCTCGCTCGCTCGCGGCGCGCCGCGTCCCTCACCACCCTCTCCCTTCCCCCAGACAGTAGATAGCAGCCAGGCGCAAAGGAGAAGCAACACAGAAAAAGCATGTGCGTATGTTGACTGTCTGCGGCATGTCCCCCAAAATAAATACGTGGGTTATCGACATAATTTTGCAGATTCTCCATAGGTTTTAAAAGAGATACAGCAAAGAGAGAGAGAGAGAGAGAGAGAGAGAGAGAGACTTACTATTAAATTATCGAAATTACCCACCCAGTTGGTGTCGGGATCCACACAGACGAAAACAAAGGTGTCATATCCAGCCGTAAACTTTCGCCTTTCTCCTTGAACCAACAGCCGACACGACAAATAGCACCAACTACCACAGGAACTTTGCTTCAGATACCTGATTTCAACCTTTCTGAGATCACTTACTAAAATTTTATAATGTTAAGGCAGTATATTTGTAAAAGTCAGTAGTAATTTTGCAAGTCAATGCCTAAGGAAAATTCAGATATGACACAGCTTGAGCAGTTTTCTGTTTTGCCTGCCACTTGAAGACGCAAACTTTCTGTTATTGTCTTTCTGGTGTTGGCTGCCAGTCAACCGAGGGGCCAGGAACAGGATCAGGCACTGGAAATGAAAATTAGTTTATGACTATTACACACACACACACACACACACACACACACACACACACACACACACACACCATTCCAGAAAATGTGTGAGAGATACAAATAAACAATAGCTGAGAGAGAGAGAGAGAGAGAGAGAGAGAGAGAGAGAAACACTGACAAGGCGACAGAAATAATGACATATATGTTAATTTATGTTTTACCTTTTCACTCTCCTCATCCACACCCCACACAATGTGATATACACAGTTCTAAATAATATTATCGCAGAGATAACAAGTCTGACATAATTATATCAAAATACTTGTACATATAAAAGCTACAGCAATTTAAAAACATACAAATATATACAGTAAATTAAATTACCTGCTTTTTCCTGTGATTCATGGCTGGTTCTGGCTTTTTTGGAACTTGCAGGGTGATCCTGTCGACAGGGCATTTTTCTTTTTGTTGTGACTTTAGGTGGTGGATTTGGAATGTTGAATAATGTGGGGACAGCATTCCACACAAGGCTCAATTTTTCCGCACTGGGATTCATAAACTGATTTGGCTCAAAATGTTCAGAGCAAAGTTTGCAGTTAGTGTACAGGTACTCGCTGGTTTTTCCCTGTAGATCAGCTCGCCTGGTGTTCTGAACCCACTTTTTGCATCTGTACAAAAAAAGCAATACAGCATTTCAATATTTATTTTCATTCAGTTTTCAATTTATAGAAACTGGTATCATTTCATCCTCAGTTGTTCTCTTCATCCTTCTCA
>NC_134878.1:5713667-5721167 GCF_041734735.1 Babylonia areolata | reverse complement strand
CAAGTGAACATACGATTGACCTTCAGAGTTCAGATGTTTTTGCCGCAGGTCATTGTAAAGGACACAATTGTTTATAAAATGGTTTTCATCTTCGATTACATTACAACGTTTACATGCGTAATTTGAATTACATTTGAATGTTCTTCTAAAAAATGATCCATTTATTGGGAGCAAACCAAGCCGTAATTTTACTAAACAGTCCCTAAAACACTTTTTATCCACATATTCAAAATATTGCTCACACTGAAAACCAGTTTTAAACAGTCTGTAGTTATGATATATATCTTTAGACATTACTTAAGAGAGAGAGAGAGAGAGAGAGAGGAAGACAGTGCGAGCCCCCCTCTCCCTGCCCCTCTTTCTTTCTCTCTCCCCCACGCACCCCCCAACGCCCTCACTCCATCCCCAACAATATTCCTCAGCATGTCCTCAGTTCCATCGCTCCATGACGTAACTGTAGCCCACATCTACGTCAACTCTGTGTCACCAGCATGCCATGAGTATTGAAATCACACTCTGCGACTAGAGCCAGCCGCGAACCAGACATTGCGGTGGAGTTAATGATAATAATAATGTTGTCTCGTTCGTCATTTATCAGATGTTAGTAATAATAATAATAATGATAATAATTAGTACTTATATAGCGCTGAATCTTGTAAAGAGACAATTCAAAGTGCTTTCAAACCAGTCATTCATCAGTCATTTGAGGTTAAAGACTTGGGTTGACGCCCGTCGGTCGAACTTGTTCAGTGCTGTGGTCTTAGTGTTGTGAAGGTTTCGTTGTTCAATGGCGGGGGAGGCCAAGATTTGAAAGAGGACGAACGAAAAGATTAATCTTATATTGTTGTATATCGAGGTGGTTTATCTTTCACATTTCCAAGGTAGAAGTCTCAGCCTTGAACAGAATCGTAAAAGCTGCCACCAAGATTACCGGGGCTGATCTACCTTCTTTAGACGACATATATTATAAGCGGCTACTCAAGAAAGCAAAATCAATCAGCCAGGACGAATCACATCCAGCTTTTGGGATTTTCGAGATGCTCCCCTCTGGTCGACGGTACAGAAGTGTAAGGGCGAAAACCAATCGCTTCGCCAGTAGCTTTTTCCCCAAAGCAGTCAATGCCCGGTCTCTCGAACAAACCCAGTTTGATTAAAGAGTTGTGCAATCAACAACCACTTACCTGAAGATCTAGTCATCAGCCCCATCCACATGTGATATGCAACTTACGTTTAAATGTGTGTGTGTGTGTGTGTGTGTGTGTGCGCAAGTTCTCATATTGATATGCACATATAGGCCAATGTGTCCTAAATTCTACTGTATCTGTGCTTGTGTATGATTTTCGATTTATGTTTTTATCTTTTATGTACTATCCCCCCAGTATTCCTTGTGACCCCGGTACACTTGGTAATAAAGACATATTCTGTTCTATTCTATTCTATGATGTGTGGTGCTATGGAGATGAAAACCTGTGTGCAATACTTCGATCGCTGCATTTATCCTTTGTATCAGAAGAAGTAGGTTTGTGAGTGAGTGAGAGTGGGTGAGTGACATGAAGAGAGACAAACAGGGAGAAGAGGCGACAGAAACAGAGACAGACACAGTATGCAGACAAAGGTAGAGCCATATAAACAGAGAAATACGCTGGAACAAAAAACGACAGACAAAGATGAAAACGTTTTTAAAGCCAACCCGTATCAGAGAATATGCCGTTGGTGCACGCATGACATGTTTACACCCACATTAACATACGTAACATGTGCTGCCCCGATGGTATATTCACATACATAAATCAATTTTATTAGGCACGTGAAAAGGACAGCGATGTTTGACTGCATAAATGTCACTGGTAGACAGACACACAGGCACACAAACACGGAGGCACACGCTCAGACACACACGCACACATGTTTATACATCTCAGTGAGATAGATAAGAGGTTGGAATCCGGTGACGGAGACGCACATGAATCACAATAATCATATACATTATGAAGCAGTTCGATGCGAGCAATTATGACAGGTTTATAAATTAATATTCATCATCAAAGATATGCCTAAGCCATTTTTGACGGTTCGGAGAAACAGAGAGGAGGGGCAGGGAGGGATTGAGACAGAGAGAGGGGGAAGTGGAATGGAATGATGTTTTTATGGGGGGTGGCGGGGGGGTTCACGTTTATGCCTCAGCCCCAAGTGGAGGGTTCAAAAACATTGTACAACTCAAGCCGAGCTGAGAGACAAGACAAGAGAAGACAAGACAAGACAAATTCTTTATTTCGAGGATAATAGATAAACACTGGTGTTTTTTACATCCAGTCCCCGCCCTGAATAGGGTCTACACTACACAATACTAAACAAGAGAGGCAAGGCCTTCAAGACTCACTTGTGATACACTTTAAAAAAAAAAAACCAAGCTTTTTATGTATTGAGTATAATTTCAAAATGTAATGTTTAAGGTGAGAAAGATCAGTTTAAAGCAAATTAAGTCCCCTATCATTAATTACAGTGTAATTTTCCTTTTTTACTATCTGCACCAAAACGTTTGCAAATAAAGAAAACTTCAATGCTTAGCAAAAGAAGTTCCTGTTTGAACAAAAAATGATAATGACTGCTCTTGTTGTTGGGTCAGAATATCAGATCAAAGTGCCAAGTTTAGAGAATACAAAAAATATAAATATAACAGTAAATGCACTTTGCATATAATTAGGCTTCATTTATTATTTTTTTGTGCCCATCCCATAGGTGCAATAGCAATATTGTTTTAAACAAGATGACTGGAAAGAACTGAATTTTTCCTATTTTTATGCCAAATCTGGTGTCAACTGACAAAGTATTTGCAGAGAAAATGTCAGTGTTAAAGTTTACCACGGACACACAGACACACACACACAGACAACCGAACACCGGGTTAAAACAGATAAAACAAGAGAGGCAAGGCCTTCAAGACTCACTTGTGATAAATTAAGTCCCCTAGCATTAATTACAGAGTAATTTCCCCTTTTTACTATCTGCACCAAAACGTTTGCAAAGTAAATAAAACTGCCATGCTGAGCAAAAGAAGTTCCTGTTTGAACAAAAACTGATAATAATGACTCCTCTTGTTGTTGTGTCGAATAATAGGTCAAAGTGCCAAGTTTAGAGAATACAAAAAATATAAATATAACAGTAAATGCAGTTTGCGTTTAATTAGGCTTTTTTTAATTTTTTTGTGCCCATCCCAGAGGTGCAATATTAACAAGATGACTGGAAAGAACTGAATTTTTCCTATTTTTATGCCAAATCTGGTGTCAACTGACAAAGTATTTGCAGAGAAAATGTCAATGTTAAAGTTTACCACGGACACACAGACACACGGACACAGACAACCGAACACACAAGTGAGTCAAAAAACAATGGGAATTCAGTTCGTCTGGAACACATTGATAAAACCATAATATCAGTATCAGTAACTCAAGGAGGCGTCACAGCGTTTGGTCAAATCCATATACGCTACACCACATCTGCCAAACAGATGCCTGACCAGCAGCGTGACCCAACGCGTTTAGTCAGGCCTTGAGAAAAAAAAATTGATAAAAATTTTAAAAAATAAATTAATAAAATAAAAATAAAATAAAATAAAATAACAAAAATAAAGAAAAATGAAGAATTTTTTTTTAATATATAAAAATAATAGATAAATACATAAAAATACTACTATTAAAAGGGATTGGTTACAGTAAATAGTGCTAAGACTGTTAATTGTGCTCGTAGAATGTACCAGTAATTTGTTCAGTTGCCTTTTTTTTCACTTTCTTTTATAGTCTACAATATCCTAATGACAGGGAAATGGTCTGTAGCATGCTGATGACAGGAAAATAATTTGTAACATGCTGATGACAGGGAAATAGTCTACAACATGCTAATGACAGGGAAATAGTCTACAATATACTGATGACAGGGAAATAGTCTACAATATGCTAATGACAGGGAAATAGTCTACAATATACTGATGACAGGGAAATAGTCTACAATATGCTAATGACAGGGAAATAGTCTATGATATGCTAATGACAGGGAAATAGTCTATGATATACTGATGACAGGAAAATAGTTTGTAACATGCTGATGACAGGGAAATAGTCTACAATATACTGATGACAGGGAAATAGTCTATGATATGCTAATGACAGGGAAATAGTCTACAATATGCTAATGACAGGGAAATAGTCTACAATATGCTAATGACAGGGAAATAGTCTACAATATACTGATGACAGGGAAATAGTCTACAATATACTGATGACAGGGAAATAGTCTACAATATGCTAATGACAGGGAAATAGTCTACAATATGCTAATGACAGGGAAATAGTCTACAATATACTGATGACAGGGAAATAGTCTACAATATGCTAATGACAGGGAAATAGTCTATGATATGCTAATGACAGGGAAATCGTCTACAATATACTTATGACAGGGAAATAGTCTATGATATGCTAATGACAGGGAAATAGTCTACAATATGCTGATGACAGGGAAATAGTTTGCAATATGCTGATGACGGTGAAGTAGTGTCTATATATTGCCGACATGGAAATGCTGCACTTTTGACAGGAAAATGCAATCGTAAAGTGCTGACCACACACACACACACACACACACACTTCAATACAATGTTAATCAAAACTTTGTTCTTCTTCTCCCCTGGCAAGCCCACTGCACTGCCCTCAGTGTGTGTTCTACAACAGCACCCCCACCACCTACCACCACTCTCATGTTTGTGTGCGTGAGTATAGGTATTACGAATTCGTGTTTTCATGTTCATGGCCAAAACAAACAAAATGATAAAAAAGGTAATTTTATATTAAAGCTAAACTGCTAATCTGTCTGAATCCTTGTCCTGAAGGCTCGTTTTCTTCGCACAAGTCATAACTGAAGCGAATGATAAAGTATTACTTTGTTATGCACAGAAAGTCAAGGGAACGTACCCACAATTAAGCGAATGCGCATGCACACGAGCACGCGCGCGCGCACACATACACACAACAACACCACCACCAACAGCAAAACAACAACAACAGAAGACCACACACACGCACAGAACTGCACATACACACGCATACATTCCCACAGAAACGACTATACGGGCAGAGAAGCATCAAGTGGACAATAGGTACCAGCTGTTAAGCCAATCACAGCAGAGGAAGCGAGACATCACGTGGACAACAGTTACCAGCTGTTTGCCTTGCCTGCCTATATAATGGTAACACGGCAACTGTCTGGTCAGTTCATCTCCACTTCCAAGTGAATCGTTATTGAGTTGGATGTCTCAACCACACTGTGACAGTATTCTCCTGTGCCTTGGAATACAGTTCTCTCCTGTGACAGCCAAACCACACTGTGACAGTATTCTCCTGTGCCTTGGAATACAGTTCTCTCCTGTGACAGCCAAACCACACTGTGACAGTATTCTCCTGTGCCTTGGAATACAGTTCTCTCCCGTGACAGCCAAAGCAAAGAAGTCCACAGCAGCCAACACAATGGGTGGAAAAACGAAGACACAACAGGCTGCCAAGAGAGAAGAAACGGCAGAGCCAAGACCGGATCAACATAATGCGTCAGGCATTCATATTCCTGCCATGGACACACCCGTTTTGGGTTAACGTTCTCCAGTACTTGTCTACCCGAGAGAAACTGACCCTGAGGTGTGTCAACAGACACACATGGAGCGTCATTGACACCGACTTCAGCAAGGCGTTCAGCTTTACAGTGGAGTCGGGAATGTCTGCCATCATGCTGCCGACATTCGTCGGGAAAAACAGCTGTGCTAAGCACCTCAAGGCACTGCGATACAACAGGACCCATGACGTCGTCACACCACTAAAGAACTGTGCACACAGCCTTGTCTGTGGACCTCTCCTTTTCGCTGTTCCCAAACGTCAAATCATCCATCGACACACTGGTGGGACACTGTTGACGTCTCAAGTCTGTGTCGCTCAGGGGTGTGTACGAGGACGTTCACTTGAATGGCCACAAACCGAACCCTGCTACAGTGTGGTCGTTCAGTGCGTTTGTCGACCAGCGCTTCCCGAGTTGGAGTTTCTGGACATCGCGGGGAACGGGTCTGCTGGACTCTCGCCTGCAGTGATGGCCTCGCTCTTCAAGTGCCACCCAGTGCTCCACACGCTCTACGTGGATTCTAGGGCAGTGGACCCAGGATTCTACTTAGCTCCCATCTCGCCGAGAAAATTACGGATTCAGCTTTTCTTCCACCATGTCTGGCGCCCCTGCTGTCATGAGGGGTCTGATTAAATATCAAAACGATCTGGATCAGGTGTTGGACACATGGCTGCACTCGCCTCTGAAAAATCTCCTTTGCCACGCCGGCAAAGAATCGTCGGTGTTACTAAGTGGGTGAGGAGACAAGATAAGGAAAGAAATGCTTAGCGAGTTCAGTCTTCAGTCTCTCACTCTCTCAGTAAACAAACAAACAGGCACAAGGAATTTCCCCTGAGCCAAATTATTAAGACCAAAAAAACAGTTTTTTTTCCATTCAGTCTTTTCACCTCCAAAGAAATTTTTTTTTTTTTAAACAGGAACAAATGTCTTGACTGTCACAAGTCAATTCTCTCTTGCACAACTTGATCCAATCCAGGATCGCCTCAGTCCTAGGTCGGCCAGTTAGTCTACTCACAGTAGTGTCAATGTCCACCCCACTCACTCGTGGGAAACTCGGGCACCTCCTCCTCGGTGAACATTCCAGTTCCACAAGGTCCCTCCACTCCGTGGCCGGTCAACATGGAGCCCTGATAACACTTTTTCCATGTTTTTAGCTCTTGGCACACTCCATTTAAATTATTCCTTCCGACACACTGAACGAGCATCCAGCTAATTCTCAATGTTCCCCCTTCATTTACTGTTCCCATTTTATTTTATTATATTTGCTATCCTTTCACACCACTCATGCATTCATACAATTTTCCAATTAACAATACAATATTCATTCATGAGTCACTACGTCTTATAAATTACACAGAAAAGTATTAATTTATCCCAAAGCAAACATTTCAAAACCAACAACAAAAACGACTAAATTCTCAAACTATTCAATCAGTTAAATTTCGAATAAAATAATGCAGCATTGAATAAACAATAAAATAAAAACTTAATTTTTTTCCCCACCTGATGTTCGGAACAGTCAAGGCACACAGACCACATCATCCGAGCTCTGATGCATTCAGACTGACGTTATAGCACATACATATTCGCACACACACACACACACACACACACACACATGAACATGCACAGCTCACGATTCACCCCGCACACTTACCACGTGCAAAACATTTTCACAGTCATACAGGTATTCGAAGTGTACAAATAATATTCCCCGTTCTTCTTCTGGCCACAGGCATTCGTAAATCACTCTGTCACAGTCGGACGAGTGGTAACAGCATACTAGACTGTGCTGGTCAGAGGGCTGGAATGGCGGGGAGCGGGGAGAGGTGTGGGGAATGG